>NC_141137.1:116543916-116694824 GCF_053477565.2 Lygodium microphyllum | reverse complement strand
TTCTGCACTAAAGCCCCGGTGGTAGACCTTCAGCCCTTAACACGACGATAGTGGTGAACCTGACGTGAATGCGGAAGAAGAAGTCCAATGGGAGAATCATCAAGTTCGGGAGGAGATGCCTTGCAACAGTTGGTTCATCTAATGCAAGAAAGCCAACAACAACAATTGCAATTTCAGCAGCAGTTGCAGTTGCAACAACAATGGAGACAAGAAGAGCGGATTGATGCTGCTGCCATTAAAGCCTTAGAAGCAGTTGGACAAGAGCTCAAGCAATTTAATGGGCAAAATGTATCCTCTTTTATCCGCCTTTATACTGACAAGATGGTCTTCTTTGGAGTCCCTCAACATGCCTGGAGCCGTTATTTTGCCCGTCTGGCTGTGTATGGTCTCCAGGACCGAATTCATGGTCTTTTCCAAAAAGATGCGGGATGGACTGTGTTCAAGAAGGCTCTTCGAGAAGAAATTTTCCTTGAAGATTCTGGCCTTATGACAAAGAAAGTCTTCACCGAATGGGTCGAAAGGCCCAATAAGGGTCTAACCGCCACTGCTCTTCATCAAGAATTTGAAAGCAAATTTGCCCAACTAGATCCTGACGACCAACAAGGTATGGAAAGTCAAAAGATTGAATTATTTCTAAAGGCTGCAGATTCTTCTCTTCAGGAGAAATTAACTGATCGACTTGAAGACCCTGACTCTGAGACGGGATTGAAGACTGCTTGGAGTGATGTCACTGAAGTAGTTAATATGATTGCTCGAAGAGAGCGATTGTGCCTAAGATGGGGATCAATCCCTGCAACAACTGAATCTATGAAGGAGCCTGTTCCAGTTTCTCGACCTCCTGTCTCTATGGCCGAGCAACCAAGAAATTCTGCTGTTCCATCTCTAAAGAAGGATGTCATGGATGAGCTAATTAAAAGCATGCAGGATCTCCATCTTAATCTAACGGAGATTAATTCTAAAGTGGAAAGGCTTGATGTAAAAGTAGAAGAAAGGGGTCGGTCAGCTGCCCAAAGGCCTGTATGAGAAGGCTTCAAAAGACGATGTATTTGGTGTGATAGCCTTCAGCATGACAAGAGGGAGTGCGGTGCATTCCGTGAAGCTGAAGCACAAAAATTAGTCTTTTGGAAGGATGGTAAAATTCATGCAACCGAAACCGGGCTTCCTCTTGAACCAAACTTCAGTAACGGTGGCATGAAGAAAAGATTGGAGGATTTGGCAACAAGAACGGCCTATGCAGCAGTTGATGCTACAACTTATGGGTTGCAAATTGAGCCAACTAATGAAATTGTTAAAGCATGTAAAACTAATGCAAAATCTAAAGTGTGGATGTAGGACTTGGATCGCATGGAGCAAGGCAAGGCAACTAAAGATGATTTAACCACTACTAGTCAATGTATTCGAGGAAGAACCGGTTGGATCGAGCCTGTGGATTCATTTTCAGATTTTGCCTGGCTAGCTGAAATTAATAATCAAGAAGCCATGATAGAAGAAAAGAGAAGAAGATGTTGCTGGTCCTTCTTCTTCAGGACCGACTAAACACATAACAAGAAGTAAACCAGACCAATAGAAGGCTGCTGAAAATCCACCACCGCCAGAGTTTGACATGGGAGATGCCCCTCAAGCAAAGAAGACAGAAGGAAAAAGAAAAAGCAAACATCCCAGTTACAAGTTGCAGTCTGACATAGAGACCGCAACGAATCTTAAACGGATCCTAGAAGAAAGGATTCTTGGAAGTAGAATTGAATTTACATTAGGTGAAATTCTCGGTATTGCAAAACGAGGATTTCATGATGTAATAATTGATGTAATTAAACGAAAAAGACAATATGTTGGTGAGGAAACTGAAGAATCTGTACATGCTTTTTTGCAAGTACTTCATGTGTATTTGTAGGATGAAGAGAAGCTGAAAACTCAAGGGATTCGATTGGAGGCAATCAAAGAATTGATTGCAGCCATAGAAGCCAAAGATGAAGACATTTATGAAGCAGAAACTGAAGAAGCCATTATGGTGGGGACTTCTCAATCTAAAGTGCAGCCCATGTGTAAGAAAGAGACTCTTCTTCACAACATGCAAGAAGAAAGTGAAGCTCACTTTATTCCTAGTAGTCACTACTCCCGTACCCATTGGGCAAGGGCAACTATTGAAATTGTTGTTAAAATCGGTGAAAAAGAAACTCCATGCATTGCCCTTATAGACCATGGTTCGGAAATTAATGTTATGTCAAGAAGTCTCTATGAGAATGGCGGATGGCCCATTGATGTGGACCCAGGATGGCGCATGAAGGCAGCCAATAACTCTTCTGGAAATCTTTATGCAGCATGTCCTTATGTACAAGTTACTATTGGTAATGTAAAAGATGAATTTCATTTCTTTGTTCAAGAATCCTGTAGCTATCCTATCATTCTTGGACAACCATTTATTTTCGAGTCTCGTTTAGAGACAAAGGCTCTTGATAATGGTTCATCATATGCTCGGATAAGAAGTAAGGATAATGACAAAGCTGTCCAATTCCTAACCGTCTGTGTTAATCACCACCAGAATAGGGATCGATTGAGAGATCATCCTATTCCTCCTAATGCTCGAGAATTTAAGGGTTTTCGGGTAGCGCTGCTATAAGTGGAGGCTATGGCAGTGCATCATGTCACAAAAAATTGCCTCCACATATAAAGGAGACAAGGCCAAAATCTGATTTGCAGGTTTTTACAGCCAATAGTGTGGGCTGTTATAAACAATTTTCAGCCATGAACAGGGTTGAAAGAAAGTATTTGTGTCATATGGAACAAGAGCTGAAGCAAATTGATGTTTTACCTAAAGATAAGAAATTTCAGGACTATTTTATGGGCTGAATTATAATGATACAATGGCTGAAATTTATACAGCCGTTCATGTAGAAAATCAAGCTGAAAATCAATCCATACAGGTATGTACATTGGATATGTATGACATAATTCAAGAATTTGCAGATTATGAAGCTATTGGACAGCCAAACAAGGATGAAGTAAGAGTAGAAACAAAGTATAAAACAGTTGATAAAAAGGTCAAGCCGGTAGCTACTCCTCTACCGCCTGAAAGCGAAGGACTGGCAGGATGGATATCCAAACAGCCAAGCCTTTGTGATCCTAAAGATATTGGTCACCAATTTACAGTAGAAAGTCTACAAAAGCTAAAAATTGGTAAAGACTCTTTCCTCTTGCCGACTGAAAAGCAAATCTTCATGCAGATGTTAAAGAATCATGGCAAAGCCTTTTCATTTCAGCCACATGAAATTGGCTGTGTGGATCCAAGCATTGTGGCACCAATGGTGATTTTTACGGTCCCACATGTTCCTTAGAATCTTAAACCAATTCCGGTTCCAAGGGCTCATTTTCCTAAGTTATTGGAACTTCTAAATGAAAAGATAAAAATGGGAATATTGGAGCCATCTTCAGCTCCATATTCCAACCGATGGTTTACCATACCTAAGAAGAATGGATCTTTGCGATTCATTCAAGATTTACAACCCGTCAATAAAGTCACTATTAGAAATGTTGGATCAGGGCCAATTGTTGATGAGTTTGCTGAAGCTTTTGCAGGTAGGGCAATCTATTCCATGGGAGATTTATATTCAGGCTACGACCAATTTCAGCTTGCTTTGGAAAGCCGAGACATTACCACAATGAAGACGCCTCTTGGCCTAGTCCGCATGTGTACTCTACCTCAAGGGGCTACGAATTCAATAGCTCACATGATGAATGCTATGCATAAAGTATAGAGGGATTATATTCCTCAATTAACTCTTCCTTTTCTTGATGATGTTCCAATCAAAGGATGTGAAGTTCATGAGTAAAATGAAGAACTCAATGAACTTGGATGTCGAAAGTTTGTTTTTGATCATATTAATGATTGTGCTCAAATCTTGTCTAAATTAGAAGAAGTCCATCTTACTCTTTCACGAGCTAAATCAGTTTTTGGAGTCGAAGAAGTCCTTGTGGTCGGACATATGTGTGGTCCATATGGCTAAAAGCCTTCTCCATCCAAAATAGGTTCTATCAGCAAAATGCAGGAAGAATGTACAAATGTTTCAGAGGTGAGAAGATTTCTTGGTGCATGTGTCTTCTACCTTATTTGGATACCACATTTTGCTCATATTGCTGAAAGTCTTTATCAGCTGCTAAGAAAGGGTCAAAGGTTTATATGGGAAAAAGAACATACTCAGGCTATTCGGAAACTCAAGAAATACTGATTTCAGCCCCCACTTTAAAGAGGGCTAATTACTCTAATGGACAGCCCATTATACTCACAATGGACACAAGTCCTATTGGAATAGGATGGGCAGTTGGTCAAGACGACCTTGAAGGCAACAGATATGTAATCCCCTTTGGAGTGAAGGTTCTTAACGAACGACAAAGAAGGTATGCTCAAATTAAAAGAGAACTTTGGGGAGTAGTAACTGCATTAAAATGTGATAGGGAGTACTTCATGGGCACACACGTTATAGTTGAAACAGATTGCCTTCCACTCTTGGGCATGATCGCCAACAGTTCTACTCCCGACATAGCCATGCTAAGATGGATAGCCTATATTAAATCCTTAAATCCTGATTTGAAACATATTGCAGGTAGAGATAATCCAGTTGCTGACATGCTTTTGCGTGCCAGATATAGGGATAAAGAAGAAATGATGGATGAAGAAGAATCAGAGTTTATAAATGATGCTGTAAATGCAGGTACAAATCTGAAAACAGCAAGTATAGCTGAATCTAATGTTGATTCAGCAGTCAAAAATGCAGGTACAACAAAAATTACAGTAAGTACAACAGGTTCAGCTGCTAAAACAAATTTTACATCAGCAAGGAAGGATGAAACAACCAAAGAAGGACAATGGACAGCTAGTAAACAGCATGTTCAATGTTTTGTTATGGTTTGTTCACACTTTAAAGAAGAATATTATATAGATGATTGGCTAAAAATTGGCCAATTTTTGAGCACTATGACAAAGAAGGAAGATTGGACTGATGAAGAGTTCAATAGAATGAAGAGAAAAGCTTATGGTTTTTTTCTTAAAGATGGTTACCTTTGGAGGCATGCGAAAAAGAAAGGAAGGGCGTCTGTTCGTGTCTTAGGAGACAAAAAGACTCAAAGTCAGGTCATGTAAGAATTTCATGAAAGCCTATTGGCTGGTCATAGAGGCATATGGGGCACTTTTACCAAAATAAAAGAGAAATTTTGGTGGCAAAGCATGTATAAAGACATTGAGCATTTTGTTGAGTCTTGTCATGTTTGTCAAATATACTCTATGGTAAAGCATAGAGATGGGCTTCAGCCTACCTATCCTTTATCCATTCACTATAGATGGGTTATTGATTTAGTAACCATGCCTACAGGAATTTGGAACATGAGATATCTAGTACTTGCTAGAGAAGATCTCACAAATCAAGTGGAAGGAAAAGCCTTGACAACAAAGTCTACTCATGCTGTTTGTAGATTTTTACTTGAAGAAGTATTTTGCAGGTATGGATATGTTGCTAAAGTAACTGCTGATAGAGGAGAATTGGATGCTGATGAGGCTCGCCATTTCTTTGCTCAATTGGGAATTAAGCTATCTCTTACTTCAGCCTACAACCCTGAAGGCAATGGTAAGAGTGAAAGAGGTCATCAACCAATTCTTAAAGCTTTAGCAAAATCATGCAAAGAAAAGATGAGAGAATGGCCTAAAATGCTACCATTCACATTATGGGCTGATAGAACTACCCATAGTGCAGTGACATGATATATGCCGGCGGCTGAACTTATATATGGACAGCCACCTGTTATGACTATTGATGAATCCATTGTCACATGGAGTATCTTACCTTGGGATGAAGGCATGAATAGAGAAGAGTTGCTGTCTCTGCGCATAAGGCAACTCAAAAGAAGGCTAGAAGATGTCAAAACAGCCATTGAAAGGCTGAAATCAGCAAGATTAAAGAATAAGAAGAGGTTTGACAAGCATCATCGACTCCGTCCAAGAGCTATTCAAGAGAATGATTGGGTACTTGTCTATGATAGCAGCTTGGACAATCAATATAGTGCTCATAGGAAGTTAGCCAAGCGATGGTTTGGACCATATGTTGTAAAAGTAGTACATAATAATGCTAGTTACTATTTGGCTGAAATGGATGGGACCATGATTAAGATACCAATAGCCGAGAAACAAATCAAACTCTTCAAACGAAGAGAATCTTCAACTTATGAACTTGATGACTTAGATATGAGCCCTCTACTTGAAGACATGCAGGAAGAAAAAGACTTAGAGAATGAAGATGAAGATATATCAGAAGAAGACCCTCCTTGACCTGTAATCTTATGAAATGGCACATGCCGGAGGGGGTGAATGTCAAAGAGTTTACTATTCATAATATAAATCATGGGATTCCTATGAACACAGAATAATTTCACTGGGAGTTATATGAGGAATTTGCATACAAAATTCAGACATTGTTATCCAATAACCAACTTAGTTACATAAGTTCTTTTGTATTTAGCATATAATTTTCAGTTATACCATGTATATTGATGAAAAATAAGTCTATGGGAACCTACAACTTGGTCAAGTGGAAGTAATTGACAGTCAGCAGGATAAATCACATTGATTCAGGTGCAAAAATATGGTCAGAACTCAAGAAAAATGCCAAAAGTTGCCAAAAGTCCACTAAGTTCATAGGGGACCTGAAGTAATAGACTTAAGTGACCAGAAAGTGACCTGGGTAGGTCAAAAAGTGACCTGGGTCTGAGCAGGGAGCAGCCTGCATTTTTCAGTGCAAAATGCGGGCTGCACAGTCTGAGCACAGTTGGAGAAAGCTGAAGCTATGGTGCATGCTTTGGAGCATGCAAACTGAAGATCAACAGGCCCAGAAGCTGAAGATATAAACACGGTGAGAGCTCCACTTCTCTGCCCATTTGGTTTGACGAAAATGCATGTTGAAACAGTCTATAAAAGGGGAAAATCTGAGAGAAAAGTATTCAGCCTGCTCTTATGCACGACTTCTCTCATTTTGTCTACCTCATTCTTGGTCCAATGAAGCCTGACTTGTACCCAAGTACTTGAGTGACTTTGGGGCAAGCAAAGGGTGAGGATTTTGAAGGTATTCTCCATTTTTATGAGCAAACAAGAGATTTATGTGGTTGTAATGGAAGGAAATGACATCTTTTCATCAGGACTTTGTTCATTAATGATTAGAGGAGCTACTTCATGAGTTTATGCACTCATTTTGAGCTTGATTATGGGCTAGAATTTTCTGTTTTAAAACAGGACTGAAGTAAAATTATGCTTCTTCAATTCATTTCATGTATCATTGGCCCAAATCTTGAATGTATTTGAGTCTATCAACATAATACTTATTCCAAAGGGTTGAAATCCATCTATGTACTTGAAATAAAAGCCATTAGAACTTGCATTTGATATTCATAATTGAATTGAGAATCTGAAAATATCCTTTATGGTATGATGTATGTATCCAGAGGCATTTGATGTAATCAAGATAGAGTTATTTCTTCCGTTCATGTATGCTAAATACATAGAGAAAAAGCTTGAATTCTTCTTCTGTACCTAAATCATTTCTAAATCCCGGATCTTATTAAACCCCAATCTATTTTCCCTTCCTGAACTTTGAATCCTAAACTCCTATTCTGCACTAAAGCCTCAGTGGTAGACCTTCAGCCCTTAACATGACGACAGTGTGCAAAATGCGGGCTGCACAGTCTGAGCACAACTGGAGAAAGCTGAAGCTATGGTGCATGCTTTGGAGCATGCAAACTGAAGATCAACAAGCCCAGAAGCTCAAGATGTAAATACGGTGAGAGCTCCACTTCTCTGCCCATTTGGTTTGACAAAAATGCATGTTGAAACAGTCTATAAAAGGGGGAAATCTGAGAGAAAAGTATTCAGCCTGCTCTTATGCACGACTTCTTTCATTTTGTCTACCTCATTCTTGGTCCAATGAAGCCCGACTTGTACCCAAGTACTTGAGTGACTTTGGGGCAAGCAAAGGGTGAGGATTTTGAAGGTATACGGGCTGTTATGGGCTAAAATAACCAGTCATAAACAGGGCAGCCCACTGTTATTGTCCATTTTTATGAGCAAACAAGAGATTTATGTGGTTGTAATGGAAGGAAATGACCTCTTTTCATCAGGACTTTGTTCATTAATGATTAGAGGAGCTTCTTCATGAGTTTATACACTCATTTTGAGCTTGATTATTGGCTGGAATTTTCTATTTTAAAACAGGGCTGAAGCTAAAATTATGCTTCTTCAATTCATTTCATGTATCATTGGCCCAAATCTTGAATGTATTTGAGCCTATCAACATAATACTTGTTCCAAAGGGTTGAAATCCATCTATGTACTTGAAATAAAAGCCATTAGAACTTGCATTTGATATTCATAATTGAATTGAGAATCTGAAAATATCCTTTATGATATGATGTATGTATCCAGAGGCATTTGATGTAATCAAGATAGAGTTATTTCTTCCGTTCATGTATGCTAAATAAATAGAGAAAAAGCTTGAATTCTTCTTCCGTACCTAAATCATTTCTAAATCCCGGATCTTATTAAACCCCAATCTATTTCCCCTTCCTGAACTTTGAATCCTAAACTCCTCTTCTGCACTAAAGCCCCGATGGTAGACCTTCAGCCCTTAACATGATGACATCGTCACTTTCTTTCTCTCTCTTTCTCTTCTCTCTAAAGTTCTTCTCTCTCTTCCTGCAGTCTTTATCTCTCTTCTGCACTCTCTCTCTCCTCTCCTTCTCTCTCTCTCCTATCTCCTTCTTTACAATGGTATCAGAGCTTAGGCTTCTTGATCCTAGTTTGGTTACATTTTAGCTAATTTTTCCTATTTCTTCAATCAAGTCATCTATGGCAGACAAGTACTAGGGGTACAAACTTACATGTAGTGGTGCATTAACTAGTGGGCATTCCCAAGGAGAAGACATGCTACATTGAAGGCATTCTCAGAAGTTGGAGGTAAAATGGAGGCCGATCACTAAAATTAACAGGTTGTTTTCATTCACAGGCTATTTTGAAGGGACGAGCTGTGTTTCCCACAATCTGACAGTGTATCATCTTTGATGAGACGACTAGCCCTCTTAACTTTGGGAAATACAGTTCTCCACCTTTCTTCACATCAAGCTCATCCAAACCTGACTCAAAACACTTTTCCCTGTCTCATTGTCATTGCCATGGAACATCCCCTTCCTGTCGCCCCTCAGCCTCTTCAACAACTCCTTTGAAGGTCCTCTACCCCCCTCAGCCTCTTCAACAACTCCTTTCAAGGTCCTCTACCCCCCAAGCTATGGCGTCTATCGCGTCTACAGTACCTCTCCCTATCACATAACCTCTTCTCGGGATGTGTTGCTTCTGGTGTTAGAGACAAATTTGGGCCTGCAGCATTTGAAGGTTTATGTGGACCATTTCCAGCAGAGGTGCTTAAGAACGGGACTGCTCATGGAACAAGATCCAAATCCCATGTGACTGTGATTCTAAGGCCCTTAGCTGGGGGTATGTTGCATGATTGTTGCAGGCTTTCTGTGCCGGCGAACATATTCACCACAGTTCCTCGCCAAGAGGTCGCATGTAGAGGAAAAGTATGTTTCTGGGCCATTTGTGCTCCCAAGGTCCATCAAATATGGTTTGACTTCACTTGAGGTGGTACCATCCGCTGCTATTTTCTCAACAAGCCTGTATTGAACGATGGCATGTTGCTTATTACATGATGGATGATTAGTAGGAACATCAGCAACTCTCTGCTCGCGTCTAAACAAATAGCAACTTAGCCGATGAATGTAAAGAGGTTCTCCCAGAGGCTCTCCGTCCTTGAAAATGTACAATCGCCACCGTATGGTGGGCTTTCTTGCTATTGGTGGCTCCGTGAAACGCAAAGTCACACCCCTCACTTTGTTTGTTTCTGCTGCGCGTTTGCCAGAATATTCAAAAGATGGTTTTTCCTTCGGCTTTTGCTTTTCCTGAAGAGCAACTTCAGTCACATTCATCTTTGCTAATGAATTACCAACATTATCAAACCAGTTTTCAGTGTCATGGTCTTTTACAGCCTCGTTGCGCATTGTAGTGGCAGCAGTCCTGGCCTTGAGACTGGTGAAGAAGATGTGTTTATCTTTCTTGGAGAGGGCTGAATATGAGTTTCATGTTCACTGGTAGGAGATGCTGACTTTGTAGAATGGGCTCTTGTGGGCGATCGCCTGTGCCCTGCTCCTCTGGGCCATTTTCTTTTGAGACGGATTCTGGAGTATGGCTGGCAAATGGAGTATGTCCCCATTTTGGGTATTATAGGATCCTTGACATCTGAAGGCTGCCAGTAGATGAAGAGGAAGTAGCCGACGACGAGGCCAAGGACAATCCCGATGCCGAAGCCGAAGAGGCCGAAAAGGGTGCTAAAGAAGCCCATGGGAAGTCAGCAATTATGGAGGAAGGAAGCGAGGACAGGGCTAGGGTTACATAGGCTGAGGGTGGGTAAGAAGGGGAGGGACGGGTGAAGCAAGGAACATGCTGTGCAAACTCCTGCATTTCCCTCGGGGCAGCAAGTTATGCACAAGAAGACAGCCTGCCGTGGAAGATATCCCTTAGGCATGCCAGAAAGGAGATCCATGCTTAAGACTTTGTGCTCATCCTTGGATCACTTCAAGAAAAGAGCGCAAGATTGAAACGAGAGAGCAAGGATCTGAGACCTGATTCTGTTCCACCTCCAACAACATTGAAAACTAGGAAGCCTTGAAGCCTCATGCAGTTGTCTGCTAGCTTGGGGATCCGGTCCAGGCAGAGATCGACAAATTACAAGCAAGTTAACAACTATGATTTGCTGGCCAGATAACCAGAACTCTCTGGTTTGCAACTCTCACAGTTTCAACAGTTACCAAGTTCAGATAATGTATTCTCTGGTGGGTAGCAAGTTGATCAGTGGAGAGTCCATGGCTCTGGGAAAGGCTCTCCTTTAAGAGCTAAAGTTTTCAATGAAGTTCATAGGGAGAACATAGAACAGCAAGCACCGGACCTGGATTGGGTTAGTGATCTCGTCAAGTGAGTTCAGAAGGTCTCTACCCAATTCTGCAGTGTTGCATTTGTCCTGTTCCGACTACTACTGAAATGGGCATTATGTCTTCTATTCCCCTCACAGCGTGCTTCCTCAGTACAGCCATGCAACTGCGGACTCATATATTGGGATAGCTGGCCAAATATAAGCAAAGCGCTGACTTTCAATCGGCTCACAGCAGAATTCACACATTGAAATAAAAAGGGAAGAAGTTCCAACCACGGGGCATCCTCTGCAACATTTGCTATTATTTTTGTTATAGTGTCACATAGCTTTTTGAGGACACTCTGGCTTTCTTCTTGCTGAACACAGTAAAGAAGCTGTTCTTTGATAGTCGCTTGTGATTGCAGATTAAGTTGTGACCATGATCCAAGCTACTTGCGGACCAGAAAAGGGTAAGTGGTTCATGTATATTTTCCAAGAGTAGACATAACGCGTTCAGCATAGCTAGGCACAGTTTGTGTTGTTGCAGCAACTGGAAAATTAGCACACCTGAGGCTGCCTTTCCACGGTCCATACCTTGCTTTGGTGTCTAACCCTGAAAAAGTGGGACCTTCCTAGCACGGATCAATCAGGCCATAGATGTTGTTAGCCGTAGACAGACCTTTTCAAAGCATCAGTCCAGGATAGAAATGGAAGCGTGAGTCTGCCAACTGACATAAATGCAGACCTGAGTATGGAGGCATCTTGCAGGTGCATGTGAGTTGGCCGTCACAAATAGCATCAGGATGTAGACTGTTCACAACTGCAGTAAATGCATGCGCTTGTGGTTGTATGGTCACTACTGAAGCAGAAGAAGTAAATGCATTAATCTGCTATTGACTTGCTGTGGTTGCATCTCATTTGTGATTGTGGTTGCAGTTGTGAATGCATTGTGATGATGGTGCAGCAACAGGAGCTGAAATAGACGATGCATTAACATTGTGCCAAGCTGAGCAACAGTAACAATTGGATTGGAAGCAGTCTCACAGCTGATAATCATTTTCAGAAAGCATTGTTTGGAAAGTAGTCCATAGTTGACAATAGCAATGCATTTTCAGGATCTTAGCAATGGCCAAGGACCATTTCAGGATGATCAGATGCTTGGAGAGCTCAGCCAACTCTACTACACCTTGCACGAGCATGAGACATGGTTCTCTAGCAGACCCAAGCAATTGAAGGTGGAAGCCAAGAAAATGCTCATTAAATTGATACCCATGGTCAATGCAGAGGCTCAAGGAGATCTCATGGAATCTTTGAGAACCTTGTGCAGCAATGGTATTAATCTTTGGCAATCTCTTCGAGGGAGAAAGGGAGTTTGGTTGCTCACATCATTATTAGGATGGCTATCTAAGCAACAACAACAACAAGATGAATCCATTACAACACTACTCTCCATTCTTAATGCAAAGGTTAATGCCAGCAAATGGGCATGGATAATTGCGAGTGCAGGTGGCCTCCATTGGTCAATGTTGAGATTCAGCAATCACACTCACTAACAGCCTCTTTGTATGGAGCTTCAGGGCCAAGGACATGCAGGCTGACCTATCCCATATACACAGTGGTGCCTACTGCAATAAAGCATTGTACTTGCTTCCTTTTCTTAATAAAATGATAGTACTCTTTTCTTATTAGTAAGTGTCAGTGTCATTGTCCACATACACAAGATTGTGTTTATGAGTCCAAGTATCAATCTTGGAACCTAATTCACTTGTGTAACAAACAGTGTCTTTGTCTCCTACATCATGAGTTTACTCTTCTCCTTTCATCCACCATAACTCACTGCCATGTCCTAGATCCGGATCATTCCGACATGGTGTCAGAGCGTAGTCGGGCATGGCCTAGCTCATTTCACTCCTCGCTCAGCTCCTCTTCACTCAGGTCAGCTCAAGTCCAACTCAGTCCCAGCTAATGAGCTCATTTCTAAACTCTATCTCCACTTGACCTGTGGCAGCCATAGCCAAACCTGCACCCTGCCTCCTTGGAGCTTCTTGATCTCCCTCCACAGTCAATATTTCAACATGCTTTCTTCTGGAGATATGTTCCTTGGCTCAGGGTGCTGCCTCCTGTCACTTCAAACACCGATTATTGGTGACCTATAGCTCCAGCATTGTGTGATTTGTCAGTCGCAGTCCAAAAACAATGCCTTCTGTTCGTACAGCCCGATGTCCATCTGCGCAGCACGATTCATCCTGGGTCTTTAGGGTTTTTGAAGCCTATCACTTAGGCTATCTCCAGCTTGAATCTTGAGGCATATGGTTCAGGCTATGAGATGGAATCTCAGAAAAACCAGTCGTGCAGAAACCCTAAAAGAAGACTACCATACCTTTTTGAGCTCAAGCTCATCTCTCACTTCACTTTCTCTCTCCTGCCACTTAAATCAAGGAGGGGAGATCTCACTAAGCTACTAAAGTTCTCAACAAGACAAGCATCAAATCAAGGAGGGGAGATCTATGAAGCACTTGAAGATCCATTGGCACTTGAAGACCGACTGAAGATTTGAAGACGCAAGGAAGAAGATACAAACATAGTGTCCATTGACACTCATCTAGTGCTCTTAGCACTTGTGTCTTGTGACACAACCAACTCTTCTGCTACTACAAATTTAGAATTTTGGAGCTGATTTGCTGCTGATCTTGCAACCTCAACATGGGAAAAGACTCTCCAAATGCTCGATTCAAAGGAGTCGGGTTTCACACCTAGCAAACTCGCATCAAGCTCATCTTGATGAAGAAGGGCCTCTGGGCCATCACAAATGGCAAAGAAAAGAAACCTCAAGATGCGGACCTTGCAGTTACTGGGCAGAAGAATGATGACAAGGCACAAGCCATCATTAAGCTGGAATTGGATGACCGCTACATCCATCATGTGGATGCCTGTGACACGTTCCATGACACTTGGGATAAATTGGATACCTTATTTGGTGCACAGTCAAAATCGTCTAAGTATGGTCTATTGATTGAATTTTTTCGACTTGATATGAAGCCTCATACATCCCTGGCATCCCATCTGAACTACATGGAAAGGCTGCTTACTCAACTTGCAGGGATAAAGCTAAAAATGGATGAAGATGTTTGTATTGGTGTCTTGTTAAAAAGTCTGCCTCCTGCCTATGATAATGTATCAACCACTCTAACCAATATGCCTGATCCTCAACTTGTTGATATTAAAGCCTCTCAGCTAGAGAAAGAAAAGAAACTTAAAAGAAAAGAAGAGCCTAGCACTTCAAAGGATGAACAAATGTTATATGTAAACAATAGATACAAAGGTAAAAAGAACTGCTCTTCTATGACTTCTGCAAAAGGACCGGACACACTGAGAAGTTCTGTCATGCTAGGAAGAGGTCCCAAAAGGCCTATCTTGCTGTGAAAGAAGAAGAAGACCATGGACCAAAAGATGAAGTTGAAGATGAAGATGAAGACCACCAGGAACGGAAGGACAAGCCTCATCAGTCCTTCTACTCTCATTACTCTGATAGACTGTTTTAAAAAGCCTTGTATTTCCTAGCCCTAATGCTTCTTGCCATAAGCTTTGTAAACTCCTCATGTAACTTGGCACTACAGTCCATGTACACTTCATGAGGCCCCTGTTACAACCGCTGGATGTCCATCATGTTTTGGTGCCCACACTTAGCCTTTTCTGTGACAGCCTTTGGTGTCTACCATGTTTGTGGTGTGCCCACACTTTGAAGGTGGTTCTCATTACAGCCTCTACACACTTTGTGCCTTTCTAGTTGTGATTGAGGAGGGGTGTTGAGATTCAACAATCACACTCACTAACAGCCTCTTTGTATGGAGCTTCAGGGCCAAGGGCATGCAGGCTTACCTATCCCATATGCACAGTGGTGCCTACTACAGTTTCCTACTTTCCTATGAAGCATTGTACTTGCTTCCTTTTCTTAATGGAATGATAGTACTCTTTTCTTATCAGTAAGTGTCAGTGTCATTTTCCACAATACACAAGATTGTGTTTATGAGTCCAAGTATCAATCTTGGAACCTAATTCACTTGTGTAACAAACATTGTCTTTGTCTCCTACATCATGAGTGTACTCTTCTCCTTTCATCCACCATAACTCACTGCCATGTCCTAGATCTGTCTCATTCCGACAGTCAATATACTTGAAACAGGTTTTACTAAGGCCAAGGAAGATGCTGCTATTATACTTGTTAATCTTTGTACTCATAGTAAAGAGGTTCGAGATTGTGTGGAGTTCACTAAAACTCATCTGCTAAAGAACGCTAGATTAAAAAGGCAAATGCTAGCATTAAATGCGATTTGGTGCAGTCATAAGGGGCAACTTCAGCCATCTTTACAAGATGCGAGTGTTTCATTGGAGCATCATGATGTGGAGACCCTTCAGTCCAAATGCGACAAGGCAGTCGATGCAGAGAATGAAAAAGATATTGCTGAAGGTAATCTTTATGAGAGTCAAATGAAAGAAGAACTCTAGCTCAAGGAAGAAGATTGTGGGCAGATTGTTGATCAAATCGAGCAAACTACTAATCATACTACCCCAACCACAGTAAATACAAAGGATGATCCAATGAATGTTTTAGCATATGCAGCCTTGTATGCTTTTGAGTGCATCATGGGAGAATCAAAGACTCACTTGATGCTGATGGTTGAGGATTACATCCATAAGACACTGATTGACTTAGCCCTATTTGCTTATGGTGTTGGGGATGATGACCCAATGGATGGCAGTGATGTCACTTTTCCCTTTGATCTGGGTGGACAAAAGGGGTGTTAAAAACTCTATGTAGGTCAGTAAGCATCTTGGCTAATCCTCATATCTTCATGATGATCTTTGGATGCAAAGGATGCAAGTTAAGTGCCCTGTTTCACTGCAGTCTGCTTCCTGCCAGCTCTTTGTTTTGAGCTCTTTAAAATTCTCAATTGCTTACAGATATGTACCACTTACATCAGCTGATAGTACACTAAAAGAGATTTCTACAGAGCTATTAAACGCTTGGTTTGGTTCAGCCTACCCAAACTTATGGCAATTTTTCTACAACAGGGTCTGCAGGACAACATGGTTATTCTATCAGGTTGCAATTCATGATTGCAGAAGAATGCATCAAGTCATCATCCTATGGTTCCACAATTGATATATGCATCTAATAGTATGCTTGCAGCCATATACATAACCTACCATATGAAGATTTGGAGATTGTAATATCTTTGTACACCTGCATAGAGTCCCATATTCTCTCCACTACAATTTCCTTACCCATGTAATAAGTCCCTCCTTTTTTTGTTTTTGGGACAAAAACATCCAAGCAGGGATGGATTGTAATGGAGGGAAATACCTAGTGTCACACTGACCTAGGTATAAAAGGTTTGAAGGACACTGGCATGGAGCATTTTTAAAAATACATTTGTCCTTTCACCTTCTTCCCTGTCCTTCCATGGCTGCCAGCCATTTCTCTCTCCTCTTGTCTTTCTCTCTCTACTCCTAGTCTTTCTCTCTCCTCATCACTTTCTTTCTCTCTCTTTTTCTTCTCTCTACAGTTCTTCTCTCTCGTCTTGCAGTCTTTATCTCTCTTTTGCACTCTCTCTCTCCTCTCCTTCTCTCTCTCTCCTATCTCCTTCTTTACATGAGGTCTCAAAAATGCCTTTTAGAATATAGAAAAGAGAGCGCTCTAGACCAATAGGAGCAAAGCCTCCGTAACATAACTTCTATTTTTAAAAAGAAAAAAAATTATTTTACAAAAAGATATATATATTATAATATTATGATTTTGTATTATCAATATCTATTTTTAGCTACCTCTTATATTTGTGATTATGACATTCTTTGCATTATTGATATACAATCCCAGCCTCTTTTATTTAATGATATGTTTAAATTAATGATAATGACATGTTTACTCTAAATTCAAATTAGTAAAAATCTTGGCCCATATTTTTTTCCCTCCTTTCTTTTGTCCATCCTTTATTTTGTCCCTCTCATGGTAGCCTAGTCTTCTCTCTCTCTCTCTCTCTCTCTCTCTCTCTCTCTCTCTCTCTCTCTCTCTCTCTCTCTCTCTGTGCTATGGATACAGAAATTCGACCTTCAACAAGGTGTCCAAGCTCCCAAATTACATCCATATTAGTATTTAACTCATTTCAAAAAGATGGAAGATGGATTCCTATAATCATTAGCAAAGGTAGTTGGATCACCATGCAACATGCAAAACGTGGGAAAAGACGAAGATATGAGAGCTCGTTGATCTCTACTTGGAAGGGTAAAATCCGAGATTTCAAGCTTGGAGTAAATAAGAATAGCATAAAAGAGGTTCTGGTGCAACATGTGTTAATGCATAGAGAGCTATATTTGGGACTCGAAAGTTCAAATCTTCCAATGCATAAACCAAATTGTAAGGATTTAATTCTTAAAGTCTTTCTTTTATTGAACTTGGTTTAAGGTTTTCCATTATAACATTTTTTCATTTGTCTTGTAGATGTCTATCCCTCTAATCTTGAGGAATGAAAACTACTCGAGTCTATTGTTGATGTGATTGATGTGATGCATGGCTTGATTGGAAAAGAGATGTACAAAGGTAGAAAGAAGATAGAGCTTGTAGAGAATGGAATATTCTTCTATGACCATTCTTATATTGTCCCCATGCAATGTAGCCAATGGGGATCAACATTCCCCCTTTCTTTGCCAGATTTTTCAAGCTTTGAGTGACCTTTGCCAAGTCCAGCTACTAGTGAGGGAAATAGATGTAAAATATTTTTTGAGATACAAAGAGCATTAAAACCTAGTATCTCAAGTAGCCTATAAAAAGTTACTTTGTTGATGCCCATTAATATATTTTTTGACTTCTTTTCTAATGCTGAGATAAGAAAATCAAAGGCTATGCTTTCAGTGAAGAAACTAACACATGATCATGTTATACAATTTGTTGACGAGGGATGGGACACTAGGACAGAAGGGAAACTTATATGTAAGATAGATCAAGACTCTATAGCTTGTAAATATATGATTGCTACTCAAAATTTCATCCTTAGCTTTTATTACAGTAGATAGCATTATGTTGGCGATAGTCTGGTTGCTTTAGACCAAAATCTTGATAATTTTAGCAAAGATCCTATAGTGGATCTTGATGTTTGGTACAATGAGGACATTATTGCAATCCTAAAGGTTAGATCCTCATGTACGCTACATCACGTGAGGATGGATTTATAGAATCAAGATATTGAACTACCATACTCATTTGTGTTTCAACTTAATAACAAACGAGTAAGTTTTTACTTTATGTTATATTCATTTAGGTATATATCTGATTTCACTTCCTGATTAATAAAAATTTGTAACATTTTTTAACAGATATCAACGAGGAGAGAGAAGAATATACAATGCAAGGATATTGAAGAAAAGATCCCTTTACTATCAATATAAAATACATGTACAAATTTTTGTCAGTCATCTCCATGACTTATACACAAGGGTTTATAATATGAGACAAAGCTACTTTTTTTGAGAAGGAACATCCTTTCTAGGAGTCCTTTTGCCTATCTTTGATGCTTTGGTTGTCGAAGGCATAGCTTCACCTCCTGTAGCTACATGCACCTCCTTTCCTTCAATGTCCAAGCCCCCACTTCTTATCGGTTGTATACAATTGGTAATTATGTACTTCAAGAGCTTTGCTCTTATATACCAAACATGCTCACTTGTATAGCAATCCCTTGTAAACTACCATACATTTGTAAGAAAATATTTTTAGTTCATTGTTATTTTTTACAATGGACTATTTTGCAATAAAACTCTATCTTAAAGTTTAGTATATTTCACATTACCGTTATAAGTTTATCATCATTGAGATAAATAAATTGAACCAATGTTCTGGCATTTACAATTACTCTCCAGCCACAAAAGTAACTATCATCTTCATGAGGACACTCCAATCAACAAGAGTAACTTGTTTATGGTAGTTTTTAGAATAAATTTTCTTAGTATGTTCCAACCATATTAATCAAGAACTTACCGCAACTTGTCTATATTGCATTGTTGCAAGTAAGTCAAAAGGCATGGGAGACCTTTTCCCTAGCACTTCAATCAATCTTTTGCAAACTCTGTACCAAAAAGGCAATAAAATTTAGAGTTATTACAAAAAAAAGATCAAAATATTTAGATTACCTGCAACAAAAAGATCAAAATATCAAGGAGACCCTAGATTATATAACTTACAACTTGGCATTTCCATGGCTTCCTTTTATAGAATTGATGAGGAAACATTGCCTCTCCACACAGTCTATTCCAATTAGGCTCCAATTAGATTTGAAAACAAAAATATTTCAATAATCTAGCAAAACAAGATCTCATAAAATCTATTAAAAAAATCAAATTACTTACTTTTCATTGTATGGAATTAGAAGAACCTCCAAAGATTCAAAGTCAATTGAATTGAACCAATGGTCAAAAGCAGTTACATCAAGCTCACTCCTCATGTAGTATGGGATGGATGGATCAAGAACCTCAATCTTTTGTTGTATATCGAAGGGGAGCTCATGCATTATACAGCTAGCAAAGGAAAGGAGATAGTAAGCATCAACATGAAAGTCTATTGCTAGAAAAATATAGTGAGTTTAAACAAATTTTGGTAAACTATACCTCTTCCCAACAAGAAGAATCGAGTCATTTACTTCTCTCACTTTATTTTGGAGAATTTGAACACAATTAGAGTCTAAAAATATTATATCAGATCTCTTGTTAATATCAACAGGTAAAAAGCTTGGGTAAGTTACTCATGAATATATGTGTGCATCACGTGGGTTCAAAATAAGGGATTTTTAAAATACCATTTTTATACTTTTTTACATACCTAAGGATGTAATATAAAGGGGTTATTTACATATTGAATAGAAAAGGGTTATGTTTTATTTAGGAGAAATTCACGGATAAGGATATTAATAAATAGGCCTTGAAAGCACGTGACGTAGAGGATATACATATAGTAACTTCCCCGAGGTAAAAAGCAAGAAACATTGAAGCCCTTAGGGTTAGCCCTTTCAAGAACGGTAGATAACTCCTCTTCAAAAGATGGGAGTTTTTCTGCTTCCTTTTCTTCTTCCTTCTTTCTTTTAAACTCCCTCCATTTATCTCCCTACTCTATTGTGGCCTTTTCCGCTTTCTCATGTTGTCTTGTGTCCTTTTCATGCATAACATCTTCAACCTTTAGACCAGTATCATTTTCCTTATTTCTATATGGAGGCACATTTAAAATATTGAAAGCCTTAATATCAGAAAGAGGGATTGGCTCAAGGACCTTTGAAAACCTGTATCTCAATCTCCTGAGAATAATCATGTCTTGTAATGGAGGGGAAATACTTCGGTCAAGTTGACCTAAGTATAAAAGGTGTAAGGGACACTGTATAGGCACCATTTGATGAATACACATTTTTCCTTTCACCTTCTTCACCTTCTTCCCTATCCTTCCATGGCTGCCAGCCATTTCTCTCTCCTTTTCTTGCCCTTCTCTCTCTACTCCTAGTATTTCTCTCTCCTCGTCACTCTCTTTCTCTCTCTTCTTGCAGTCTTTCTCTCTCTTCTACACACTCTCTCTCTTCTTCTTCTCTCTCTCTTGTCTCCTTCATTACAGTGGTATCAGAGCATTGGTCTTTGATCCATTCTTTTCTTCTATTTTCAGTCCTATTTTCCTCTATCAAAATCAATTTTAGACAAAAATTGTACAAGACAGTGACTAGTGGAGTGGTGCAAATCATCTATAGTTAGTAAGAGACTACATTTGGAGATATCCAAGGTCAGATATGGTGGAGAATGGCTTAAATGACAGGTCATCATCAAATTTCATGCAAAATTGGAGGTAATTAGGGTAAAGGAGAGTTAACTGGGCTTAGTTTGGGAACAAACTATGGTTACTTTGAAAAGAGGGAGTTCTCTTTCCCCTTTCCTGGAGTTTCCTGCAGGTTTCATGGAAGTTCATCAGCAAGATGTGCTCATATCTCTCAGACCTCTGATCTTCTTGGCCAAGCACCACCTGGAATAGCTTCCTTGCTTCAATACCTACAGGATGAATACTTGATGGCTTTGATCCCACGTGGAGTAGCAAGCTCGGAGTATGCTGTCATGCGACTTGTGCCAGGTTTCCAGCCCTCTTTGCCCATGAAATTTCAGCCATGCCAAGGTGCCACATAGCCTATATGCTTTGTGCATGATACTAGGCTGCATTTGGCCACTCAGTGAAGTTCCCCTCTTCATTTACAAGCCCTCCTTCTCTCTTCGAAACCCTACTGTTCTTGGAGTTGAAGATTTCAAAGATTTGAAGCCCTTTTGAGCTCCTCCTTCCACAGTTGCTTCAGTTTTTCCTCTTGGATCTGAACCAGTGGCTGGATCCTATTCTATTCTTGAGGGTAGAAATGGCCTCCTTGCTTTGGTGGAAGGGAACCTGAAACATCTGCTTGCTTGGCTAATAGGACACCAATTGTTGAAGATTGGCGGGTCAGAAATCTGCGGAGACAATCGTTTCAGAAGAGGATCAAATTTGGCAACATTAGAACTGCTTGTTGCTGATGACAATAGAAAATGGCTCTCAAATGCGCTAATAGAGCTTTTACACTACACAAAGTGTTTGGGGATGTAATTCCAGCAAACAAATCCTCAAATGGAAGAGAGGTTACTGTCTGCTGATTAATACTACATGCTGCAAAGTCACGGACCAGCATTAGTATTGTGCGCCTTGAGCATAGAAATTGTCTCCAGCATCTCGTGAGCTTTTGGCATAATCGATCCCCATGCTTCTTCATCCTATGCCGATTGTGTGGCAGACACCCTAACAGCCTCCTTTCTGCCCAAGATACTCCGCACGTTGCCTTTTTCCCTTGCAATTTGGTGATGAGGGGGAGACACTC
This sequence comes from Lygodium microphyllum, assembly GCF_053477565.2. Classification (NCBI taxonomy): domain Eukaryota; kingdom Viridiplantae; phylum Streptophyta; class Polypodiopsida; order Schizaeales; family Lygodiaceae; genus Lygodium; species Lygodium microphyllum. Next base: position 116,672,920 of record NC_141137.1, on the reverse strand, counting down.
TCTTCTGCTTTGGTGAGCTTGTTTTCAAGAGACGTATTGGAGATGAGCCAGAGACTGAATCCTTCAAGAACTCAGGTGTAGAATCATCCCCTATAGATCCTGCAAACTCAGGTAAAATGTCCTCGGAATCTTCTGTAGATCCCGCAAACTCAGATTCTTGAAGTGATGAACATTGAGGAGGCTTAGAATTATGCCAGAGAGGAGGAGCTGTGACGGGATCGCCTTAGGTGGATCAATATAAACAAAGTCGTCATCTAATTGAGCAGGTTCTTGATCCGGTACATCCAAATCAAACAAAAAAAACCTTCTCTACTAGGCTAGGGACAGCATCACCATGGCTCTGTTGCTTTTCTTTTTCAGTCCGAGATCTTGAAAAGAGAGGAGGACTATCTTCAAAATCATGTTTACTTGAACCTACAGTTGGAACTGTTTTGCACCTGCTAAATGCTGGAGAAGGAAAAGGTGATTGTACTAGTAACACTGAAGCTGACATAGGAGAATTAATAGACATATGAAAATTAGTAGACACATGAGACCCCCATTCATCAGGCAATTGCTGTGGTGTTTGTTGGGGAGTATACAACTGGATTCTGGGCCCAACCGCCGTGCTGCTGAGCTGCAAGATTGTCCTACTACTGTGTGTATGGTGATGGATGAAGTTGTGTTACGAGTGCTGCTGGAATCAAGATGAACATGAGAACTTTCTATCAGCCCATGCCCAAGGCAACCAAATGCAACATACTGCAATTCAGCTGGACCTCGTCTGACCCTTGCATGCCCCTTTCTACTCAGCAATATCACTGCTTTTCGAAAATCTGATAGGGTTTCTGATGCTATTGAGCAGCAATCCTCTGATAATTGTCGCTGCCCTTGTTGCTGCTGTGATAGAATGTGTAGTAGGCTGTACGCTTTCTCCAAGCCTACCATTACAGCATCATGCACATCTCAGTGGTGACTGTTGCGGATTCATTGACCTAGCACCCACTACTATGGGAGATTTAGCTTCAGGGAAGTGACTATAAATATGTAGTTGTTGTGGATGAGCAAAGCGTTGCAATTGGGAGTTATGAGGCTGCTGCATTTGTTTGGAAGTAGGATGCATTGACTGAGGATGCATTACAGGCAATTCTTGTGTTGGCACAATTACAGAACTGGAAAACTGATTCAAGCCAGACTGGGCAATCTGAGATGGACCAGCCGGTACAGAGCTTGCTATTCCTTGTAACTGTCCAGGAAATTGATGCAGAATAGGTAAGGCACTAGGGGGAAGAACAGGTGCAGTTCCCAACAAAGGAGAGGCTTGCACACGGACTCTTGGTGCATGGTCTACCTGAGAATGTGTGGTAGACACCCCTTTGCCAGCTGCTCTAACAGATCCACCTGAATCAACTCCTATACACTTGTCCTTGGCATTACGATTGTGAACAGGTGAACTCCTTGGGTGATCTGTCTAACAAGCAGGTGTTCGAGATATTTGAGGGGAAGCAACCTTTTGTGAAGCTATGGCTACCAAGTCAGAGCCACTTGGACTTCATCACAATCTCCAAAACTTCAGATCCCTACGTCTGGATGAGTAAAGAAGCAAAGAGGACATGGAAGTCTACTTTGTAGGCATTACAAGTTGGGACTGACAGATGTCAGCAGATGCTATTCACTGATCAGTGTTGTTTGCAAATGTCTGTGAAGCAGAGGGAGGAGTAATGTATGCTTGTGATGGATATGAAGCCTTTGTAGTTGTCTGCTGGAAACAACCAATGCTTTTTGTGGAGTTGCAGCATTGATACGCATTGGTCTACTTGAACAGTACACACCTTCTCTGATTGTTCAGGGGTAGCAGATTACAGATTTTCCATTTCATTGGTTGCAAGTTACTTTGCAACTGAAGGCTTGGATTTTTTTGGTTTTCTTGAGAGAGGTCAATTGTTGTGGTTGGTTCATGCATTGCATAGTGGTAGCATAACTGAAGAAGAAAGCAACTCAACATAACTAAAGAAGACACAGAAACAGTTCTTCCACACTTGATGATGATGCCCTCATACTTGCAAGCTATGTCTTGAAATCTGTAGCTAAACCTTTCAGACTCCAAAAGGTCTTATCAAATGCAAGCTTGATATAATTGCAAATCAATCAGTGGATAGAGGTCCTAAAATTCACCAACACATGTAAGGACAGGAACAACATATCTCTTGTTTGTAAAGTTTGGTACAAGAACCACGAGATATCTCTGCATTCTTGAGGATTTATGATTCATGATATGGTTGTAACTAACTTCTGTCATGATTTGGAATATTTTCAAAGAAACTTGACTACAATGGCAAATGAGATCAATAGCTCCAGCTCTAGTGAACAAGGTTGGCTTCAAACACAGGCTAATATTGACAAACTTGGAGTTTTAGCTGATCAGTGTATTGCTCTTATGAAGGCAATTATAGAAAAAAGAGCAAGACCTGAATCAAATACTTATGCTTATGGCCAACATGTATATGCTGATGGTACACACTATGATCTACATGCATCTTATGAATATGAACAGCAACAACATGCAAATGAATATGAGCAATATGCAAGTACATCTGGATAGCATGTTAATGCTTATAAATATGATATACCATATCATAATGCAGAGTATCATTCCATTGAACCTTGGCAGCAGAATGGCTATTATGGACAACATGCTTATGATTATGAGCATCCACCTCTTCAACAACATAGTTATGATTAAACTTGTGAAGCTCTCTTAGTTGAGTAGCCCAATTCTTATGGATGTGACAGTAATGGTTATGCTTATCAGTACCCTTCTAGCTTTGATCAGTAGCAAGCAAGTGATTATGACCGACATCATGCCAATACCTATGCTCATGGACTTGTCAATCATCATACTTATGGTCAGCCTAGGATGCAAGGACACCATTGTAATCATGTTGGACAGTCATCATGCAATCTTGGGCAGCATGTTTATGGGCAACAATATGACCAAAGTTTTGGTAGTAGGCAATAGCAAATAGATGTGTTTGGACAGCAGCATGAACATTTTTGTGACATGCATTCTCATAGAGATTATGGACAGCATGACCAATGTTGTGGGATCAATGATCAAAGGTAGCATGCTTATGATGGTTATGCGTGTGATGCGCAGCAAGGCTATTATCACCATATGCAGTATGGACAGCATGAATACCATTGTGAGCAACACCCATATTGGTATGACCATCCATATGGACAGCATGAGCATTATGGTCATGAGCATGGATAGCTATCTGTTGTACATGAGCAGCAAGATGACTATGAGCAACATGTCAGAACTATTACTAAGTTGACCAATGGTGATGAGCAGGTGTGTAAGTTGCTATCTGAGGCTAAACGCATTAGACACGTTACTAGTGATACGATACGGGAATTGCATGCTGCGGGCTTATGCTATCAATGTGCTAAGCCAATATGTTGTAATCATCAAGCCACATGCAAGGCAAAGACTGCCAAAATACTCTTGGTATTAGAATATTATGATGCAAAGGATGGAGAAGATCTTGTTGAAGACCATTTTGGTATGGGTCCACAACAAGAACCTCAGTTTAAGAAAGCAGATCATGGGCAGCATGTGGAATTGGATGATCATTACCCCATGCGAGAGCCCCGTCAGTCCATAGACCCACAGTTTAAATTCTTGGACATCACTAAGAATGCATGGTCCATGAATATGCAGCACTTAAGGGTTGATGCAGTCCATGCAATGGTGACTTCAGCCTCATATACTTCAGTCATACAGAGCATGGTGATGCCTGAGAGGCTTATGGAAGAGCTAGAGAATACCACCATGCTGATTATGCTTCGAGCTGTACTTGACTTTGACCTTATGAAATTTGATCCAATGCATGGCAGCGATACCACTTTCCCTTTTGATCCGGGTGGCTACAGGCTGACCTTGACCCTATGCATAGACTAGTACTACTCTTGAATATTAGGCAATCTTTTACTAGGCCTATGCCAAGAACCCGCCCACTACCTTTCACCACTTTTAATGCTGTACAGAGTAGTACTCTGCAGCCCACTACTTGGCTATACCAATAAGTTCGATCTTTGTTTTTGAGGACAAAAAATTCATTTTGAGTGGGGATGGATTGTAATGGAGGGGAAATACTTAGATCAAGTTGACCTAAGTATAAAAGGTGTAAGGGACACTGCATAGGCACCATTTGATGAATACACATTTGTCCTTTTACCTTCTTCACCTTCTTCCCTGTCCTTCCATGGCTGCTAGCCATTTCTCTCTCCTTTTCTTGCCCTTCTCTCTCTACTCCTAGTCTTTCTCTCTCCTCGGCACTCTTTTTCTCTCTCTTCCTGTAGTCTTTCTCTCTCTTCTTCTTCTCTCTCTCATGTCTCCTTCATTACATGTCTTTATCCATAAGCATAAGCCTATGTGCATGACCCGCACAGATATAAGAATCTTGGAAAAACTCAATCAAAAAATCCTATGTAGCCTCTTGAATACAATTGAGACTTGCCCTAGTCCATCTAAAACTCTCTAGATTATGCTTGTCATAGATTTCTTTGACACCTCTAAAAGTAGAGCTTTGGAATTGCATTATTCAAAGCCTTCATTGCACTTCTAATCTCCTTAAGGTACCCCACATGCTGTGAGAACCTTCTTCTTGGCTTTGATTTCCTTGAAAGTTTGGAAGGCTTGGAGGACTGATGTATCTTTGAAGCAAGACCTCTAGGATCAACTTTCTGCTTCTTGCAGTAGCCATCTGAAACATCTGAAAAAACAAATAATACTAAAAAATTAGAAAAGATCTCCTAATCTCTCATATCAATATATCTACAATCACGAAGCAGCAAGCAAACAGTAATCACAAAGTCTAAATACAATCTCAATAAAATAGTATGAAGACTTATGAAATGCGAGTAGGCCTTGAAGATAGAGGGAACGCAACATCGTATCACGTTTCATACAGCACAAGGGGAACAATGCAAGCTTAAGTCAGATGAAACACGATATGGCCTTAGTTGGAAAAAAGAACATAACACCGTTCATGTTTCATACGTCACATGACAAATATAGCAATCCTAGTCGTACTCAACTCATCTATTCTACGAGGTATCTTCACCTTTAACCTTCTAGGAGAATCAACTCATCCTTAAGACTAATTTTTGGGCTAAATTATTTACCCTAAACATCTTTATCCTTCTTGGATAATTTTTTTAAATTTTAACTTTGTAGTATATGTTTTTCCAACAGCAGACACACATGCATTTGAAAGATTAAAAGAGATTCTTTCATTTCAACTTAGTTATTCACTTGAAGCTTGAAGTTCTATAATTTATGAAACTTAAAAGAGATTCAAAGTTCTATAACCTGCATCAAGTTAAACACATGAAATGCAAGTATGGCTTTAATGGACAAAAGAAACCTAGCACCCACGTTACAACAGAAACTTGTAGGCCTTAGTCGTATGAAATGCAAGGAGACCTCATGTGGATAAGAGAAATCTAGCACCCATCGTGTTTCATACGTTTGGAATTTTTGGGGATGATTTAGTAGAAGTGTTCAAGTGATTCATAACTTACTCATATTTTAGAAAAAAACTTACATTCTTGAGCGTTGAGTGCATATGCTATCGATGAAACCTTCTTTGGTACCCTTGTGCGGAAGAATAATTTTATACTACGATCAAATTAGCATTGTGTTGGTGTGGCTAAGCATAGAGAGGGTTTTTTCTTTGAAAAAACTATTTTGCTATTCAAAAATCGGGTTTATAACGATGTTGGTTTACATGTGTGGGCTGCTATAATGCATAGTTAATCTCACACGTGCCATTGAAGACTGTTTTGTTTGGGAAGTTGTGCCACGTGTCACTTACTTTTTTGGCATGATAGCACCTTTATGGCTTCGATTTTCAAGTTTTTTCCTTTTTCTTTTTCATTTTAAGCACACGTCCTCCAAATTAGTGCACCGTACTTTTTGATCAAACATGCAGTGACCGTTGGTATATATATATATATATGAACACTCAGGTTCGGGTCTTGGCTACTATTTCTTTCACGTATCTTATCTTGTCTTTGACCAGCTTTTTATCTTGTAAGCATCACAAGCCAAACCAAGCATATGCTTACAATAAACCATTTATTCTCAGGAGCAAGACCTGCAAATATCAGGTATCACACTTTTCTTAATATCTTTCTCTGCAATCTTGAATTTTGAGGCATTGAAGATGTTAGTTGGTTTAAAAGGAGAAAGATACATCAGGGACTTCGAAATTCTGTATTGGTTTTACTTCGTTTTTCTAGCAATATTGGTCTAGTGGTAAACATGTAAAATGATAGGGTTTTGATGTTCTTAAGGCATTGTTTTGTTCAAATTTTCCAGATGTATAAAACACGAATTCGTCAAGTTTTTTTTATAAGTGACGTGTGAAACGTGATTTTGTGAATTGTGAGGTAGTCTGAATCATTGTTTTCGTGTTTCATGAGTCAAAAATGTTAAACAAAGTTTGATCGATGAGACTTGGAATTTCACGCTTTCTCTACTGCATACATTTTTAATTAACTTCTTTCATCTTGGTCTAGTAAACATGTAAAAGGCTGGGGTTTTGATGTTCTTGAGGCATTGTTTTGTTCAAATTTTTCGGATGTATAAAATGTGAATTGGTCAAGTTTTTTTATAAGTGGCGTATGAAACGTGATTTTGTGAACTATGAGGTGGTCTAAATCATTGTTTTTGTGTTTCATGAGTCGAAAATGTTAAACAAAGTTTGATCAATGAGACTTGGAATTTCATGCTTTCTCTGTTGCATAAAGTTTTAATTCATTTATTTCATCTTGTATTTCCTTGATTTTCTTAGAAATCTTTCTTTAGTCTACTGCATTTGAGCAAATGTGGATTTGTATATTATGACCCTTATTTTTGTTTTCTATATTTTCTTTTGTGAGTAATCACAATGACTAAAGTGAAGTTTTCATTAGAGGGAATGAAGGAGGAGGATCATGAGGTCACTCGTGATGAAAAGCTATTTGATTTTCTTCATGTGACTGGAAATTCATCTAGATTTATTTACATCAGAGATATGCTCAATGTTCCCTTTGATTTGCAAGAGCTTTTGAAGGATCTTGAAGATAAACTGAAGGATTTTAAGGTGTTTTATGATAGACGTGTGGAAGGCCTAGAGATTGAGGGATTTGTCCATTATAGCGATGTAATGGAAGCTTCTAATATTGCTAGAATAACTTTGCAAACAAGGTTTAGCCTTATTGATGAGGAATTCAAGAAGTGGAAAGCGGATTTTCCTTTTCATCAGAATCAGCAACAATGTCTTCTTGTACAGAAGGATGTTGGATTTCTTGTATATCTTCAATATATGGATAGTTGTTCTTCAAATACAATACAAGAGAAGAGGATGGAGGATATTGCATGCAAAGAGAAAGAGCTTGAAGAGAAGGGTGAAATGTTTCAGGAGGATATTGAGAACCAGTTAGTGTAGGGATTTGATGTTGCTTTGTTTAAAAGTGAAAAAATTACAAAAGTGGAAGAAAAGGAGATAGAGTTGAGTGTAGAGATTGAAACAAATCCTCTTGAATGTGTCCCAACATTTCCTAGTTATCTCATCAACAAAAAGAGATATGTATTCCTAAATGATATTCAACACCTTTTATATCTTAGAGAATATTACTGCTTGGCAATCCTTGCTACATGGGGTCAAAATGATAAGAATTTTATAGGTTATGAAGAGGAATTGCTAGCAACTCTTGATGTTGAGGGAGAGAATTTTCAAGACAATTCTGTAGCCTTGCATTCTTGTATTAATCAGATCGTGGAATATGAAAAGGAGGGGATGCCTTCAGCGGAAGAGTACTTAGAAATTCAACAGATACTTGGTATTGATAACATGAGGTATGAAGAGAAATTGAAGTCTCCATTAGAGGAGAAACCAGAAAGTTCAATAAATCTATATGATGATAGTCTTCTTGAAGAAGATGAAAACCCTAAGGTATGAAAGATAACTCTAAGATATCCATTGTGATTTATATTAGAGTATGTTATGCATTATACACAAATATTTTTGGATATTTATTTACTGATATCTTATACTATTGTGGTTTATTGTGCAGATAGAAATTGAAGATGTAGACAGCTTTCTTGGAAGAGCCAAGGGCTCAAGGCCATTGAAGCTTGGCAAAAGTCAATGCCTTGGTTATTATATTGGAAGCTTAAATAATCAAACAGTTGCAATTTATCATAGCAGGTTGTCAAGCTCTCCAAGCTTACCAATAATAGATTTGAAAGCTATCTCCAAGGTGATTGGATCCCAAGCTTTCAATAGAGGTTTGGACAAGATAATTTTGGTGGAGAAGGAAGAAGCTGTAAGAGTTTTTGGCTTCATGCTTAGATACAGTGGATATCTAGGGTAGGATACTTTGGAGTTCTTGCCTCTTATTTGCTCTCCCATGTAGGAGATGCCAAGAATTTGAAGCTCCTTCCAAGCTATAGGAAACAAGAGTTCTTAAAATGTAGAGGTCTCATTGAGTGAGATGAAACAAAAGATTCCCTTAGAGGACCCAGTGAATTCCCTGAAACTAAAGACTCTTTTGCAAAAATAGAGTCAAACTAAAAGATGTTTTTCCATCTCTTTGTCTAGTTTGTAACCATTCAAAATATCTTTGCTTTGCACAAGAGTTTAAATATTCCTCTTTTCTTCTTTGGGTAATAGTGGATATAGTCCTTACCAAAGATGATGTATTACATGATGCGATTGTGTCTTTGAGCTTGAATTTGTACCAAATTTGTCTATAGAACCGTTGAAAGACCTCTAATAAATTGTTTTCTTTGCATCTTCCACCTCCATGTCTTATGTGTCTAAATTATTTTGTTCTTGCTTGATAATGTGATTTTTCCATACCTTGGGTTGACCAAATAGATAGAGATCCATATTTCTTGATAAAATATGGAGCATGGTTGTGTATAAAATATATTGCATAGTTAAAAAATAAAGAAATTCAGAAACACTTGAATGTTTAAGCAGTACGTGGGTCTTGGTGGTTGAGCGTGAGCTCCCAACACTAAATATCAATCCATAAGCTCATTGACAAAAAACTTTATGTATAACCAAGTCATCCTCACATCAACTCTCTTGAGAAACGCCTCAATGGGCAAACAAAAACCATCCATGAAATTCTCCTCAAAATTGGCAGCGAATACTTTAAGGTTTCCCAATCCAAGAGCTTTGAAACAATCCACATTATCAAAGAAGAACACATCATCCACAATAATCCACATATCCCTCTCAACCACCCTAGAAGAAAACATGATAATTCTAGAGTTACTGAACAAGGTTTTAACCCTCTCTTTATTGCCAATCTCAAGCCACACATCCAAACAACTAAAAACTTTATCATCACAAGATGCTAGAAAAGGGTCTTCTATTTCAACAAAATAATTCATCATATCATCACACACATCGAATTGAGTCACCTTTTGGCTCACAACGACACATGAACCATTCTCATCAAAGGTGGATCTACTGTAGAACACCCATCCACACCACACAACTCATCAACATCATATGACTCCAAGGAGTTTATCACACACATAGAATGATCAACCCTTTCCATACCATCCTCGTGACCAACTTCAAGAGAAACTTCACAAGAAACTGAAGACACTTCCTTCTCAACAGCATCACAAACAACATAATCATAAAACAAAAAATTCCGTGTAACGTGCCGGCTCCTCAAATCGTGGGATGCATCTTAGCAGTTCATCGAGAGATATATCTAGAAGATGCCACCCAACACTCCCAAGGAATGACACAGGGTTTGCCAACTAGGGTCGCTCGAGTCTGCCTCGCAACGGAACTTATCTAGCCGTTCCCACAAGGATCGACCTGAAGTCCGAGTTCCTCGTAGTCGGGTCTTCCTAACAGCCTTTTAGCGTCAGTCTACAACTGCTCCACTTTGCGCGGATACAACTGGACCCAAGCAGACTCATACCGCACTTGGTTCAAAGAGAAACGAAAATGAGAGGGATGCATCACTCAACCTCTTTGCCTGTAGGGCATAGTCCCATTCCAGTCCCCTAAAACGGTATAAATTAGGGTTCTAACCAACATTGTCTAAGGTCATCGTCCAACTTTTCCTAGCATTTCTCGTTAACATTTCCTTTGAGGAAAGCTCTTGACTAACCGAGACCACCCTTCTGTAGGATAGACCCATTGGTCACATCCACCACGTTTCCCTCGGCGGTTGTTTTAGTTATCTAATTACCTACCACATTATGTTTGACACATAAAAGTAGCTTCCTTAATTAACCCGTTAATCACAGGTTCCTTTACGTAACGTAGGGCATAGACTCGAAGACAAGATAACAAGATGAAACACTTACTTAACTTATCTTCAGATTAATATTTGTCTCCCACCCATACAGAAGAATTAAGTGTCCCTTTCTACCTCAGCAAAAAAAAAAAACTTCTGTCTCCCGGCAATAAAACCCGAAGGTTTATCCTACCAAGATTCCGCCTTGTAACTAGTATCAAGGCCTCGAGATCCCATCTCGAGTCATGGAGAACACTTGTGTAGGGTCCAGATGCATTGGGATTTACATCCAGATCCCCCCTGGCACCCAAGCGTCCTCCTACGCCAAGTAATTGCCACAGAGAGACCTCTTGCAGCGGGTTTGGCGGTTCGTGGGGGTAGCTAGTGCCATCCTTCCTTAATTATCCCTTTAGGAAATCATCCAGAGTGGAAACAACCAACCTAATAACATTTACTAGGGAGAACATCCCTTTTGTTCCCATGGCAATTTATCCTTACAGTTCTCGCCATGAAAATATAATCACTGGGATATTCATCCAAAACCACAATCAATCTTAAGTATCCTTTCGAAAACCATCAAGCTGAAACAACCAGCCTATCATCCTATAACTAGGAAAACATCCTTTCCTAATCCAGCAAGTAACCACTCTTCCTAGCAATCACTTTTTTCATATTTAACAAGATTAACCTTCGTTTAAACCATTTCAATAGCTCCAAGTAGCATGCTTAGCATAAATCAACTACCATAAGGTCCACTCTCCCCCTTGGGTTAGGGCTTCGCAAGGTCAATTTAACAAATTCCTTCTAGATTCTTTAAATGATCTAAGTGGTCTTCCCCTTGATCTTGATTTGATCAAGGCTAACATTGTCCTATTGTTTCAAACATAGACAAGTTTGGTGGTTTGTACAACATTCCTGTTAAGGTGAAGTTCCTTTCCTGAATACCCTCAGCATTCTTCCTTAGGTCGATTGCAACCCGCAAGATCCGATACCTTGGGAATTGGGGTTTTCCCTAAGTTCGCCTTTGCTTGTAAGGAACAAGAATCTACATAGTCAAATGCCAATTCAACTCGTGCTTTTCGAGTTATGGACTGGTGATCTGGCCTTTCCAATGACCTTAGCATCGACTAGGTCTTCATAGGAATTTTTCCCTAGATAGTTTACCTATCTAACTCCTAAATGTTGTTGCGCATTGAGTCCACTAGGATGTCCTTACCCTAGTGTGTAAGTCTCCCCTTCCTAGAAGAAAATTTTCTATCCCAAGTTGTGTTGCACAACTTTGGAACCACAATTGCAAGTTGGCAATTGATGATCTGCTTAAATCCGGAATTGGTCGAAACCTTAATTTCCTTATTTCGGCATAGTGTGCCCTAATTGGTAGGACAACAGAATTGAGAAGAACTTCTATTGATCCATCAAGAGAATGTGTAAAAAGCAGGATGCAATAACCTATTCCTTTCCATGCATTGAGGTGACAAAATTTACGACTTTGATTAATGCAACCTTCCTTGAACTTATTATTATTATTATTTTAATTGATGCAATCTACTCTTGAAAATAATGTTTTTACATGTTAAAGGCGGATTACGAAGTCAAATTACGAGTTTAAATTCAGCAAGAGGATATGAGTCTGGGACTTGGTTCCCATCGGTTGAGATCCCATTAGTGGCGATGGCCCCGTCTCAATCGGACTTACTCGCATGGTTGTCGGACATGCGCCTCTTAGGTGCCATACTTCGCAGGAAATTAGCGGCCGTACACGAGGTAAAATTTGCTTAGGCTTCGCAGAAAATTTTCTCCAAAATCTCCCATGGCCTGCAGCACCTTCGGCAATCCAAATTGTGAATCTCGGGAAGGAGGGGAACACTCTCTGTAAGCTAGGGATGCTTGGAAGGTTCCTAGAACCTTCCAAAGCTCTCTCTCTCTCTCTTCCTTTTCTTCTTCTTCTCTTCTTCCACTCTCTCCCTTTTCTTCTCCTTCTTCTCCTCCTTCTTCTTCTCCTTCTCCTTCTCTCTCTCCCTCTTCTTCTTCCTCTTCTCCTCTTCTCCTCTTCTTCTTCTTCCTCTTCTTCTCCTCCTTTCTCCTTCTCTCTCTCCCTCTTCTTCTCCTTCTTTCTCTCCCTTCCTCTTCTTCTTCTTCTTCTTGTCCTTCTCTCTCCCTTCCTCTTCTTCTCCTTCTCTCTCTCTCCCTCTTCTTCTTCTTCTTCTCTCCTTCTCTCTCTCTTCTTCTCCTCCTTCGTCTTCTCCTTCTCCTTCTTTCTCTCCCTTCCTCTTCTTCTTCTTCTTCTTCTCCTTCTCTCTCTCTCCCTTCCTCTTCTTCTCCTTCTCTCTCTCCCTCTTCTTCTTCTTCTTCTTCTCCTTCTCTCTCTTTCTCTCCCTCTTCTTCTTTTCCTTCTCTCTCTCTCTCCTCTTCTTCTTTTTCTCCTCCTCTCTCTTTTCTTCTTCTTCCCCTTCTCTCTCTCCCTCCTCTTCTTCTTCTTCTTCTCCTCTCTCTCTCCCACTCTCTCTCTCTCCCTCTCTCTCTCCGTGTCCACGAGGAGGGGGGGAGTTTTGTAACGAAAGCCCGAGGCGGGGGGAGCGCTGCAGTTGAAGGAGGAGGGCTTGCTGCCGTGACGATGGGGGGCCGCTGCCTAACGTGAAGCTGGAGGGGGGCGGACTATGCCTGATGAGGGGAGGAGCGTCACCTTATATGGTGGAGGGGGAGGTGGCGCCACCCTCCATCTGGGGGGGCTACATGCCCCCTTCTCCCCCTTTACTCGTTCTCTCTCTCTCTCTCCCCGCCATGCAGATGGCAGGGGGAGAGAGAGGGATAAATTTTTTTTAGAAAAAATTAAAAATTTAAAAGGGGGTTGTTCGCATGGGGAAGGCACGGGTGCACGGGGAATGCTACATCCTCTCCCCCTTAGAGAAATTGAGATGTCCTCATCTCGAGAGAAACTAGGGAAGACAAGCACTAACGGGGCTTATGACTTGTGGGTTGAGACCCACCATGCATCTATTGTGCTACTCTTAATGTTTCAAGTGGTGCACTCATATTATTTGAATTAACCATAGGTACAAGAGTAGGATTTATTCTCAATTGTGTTACATGTCGATTAAGCTTCTAGGAATTTTAGTCCTCCTAATAAGGTTTAGTGGGCTCTAGATCTTCATCTTCATCTGATTCGTCTATATATCCATAGACTGCACCTGTGTAGCTTTGTTTTCCTAGAGGCTCAATGTCTTCTGGACTCAGATCAAGGTAGTCTACTGTATGTGTCCTGGCTCATTACAATGGAAGCATTGACGGTAGGGACATCTCCTATGGATGTGCTCTATCTCTCCGCACGTATGGCATCTCTTATCCTGATCTCCATAGTCATCTTTGCTACAATTGCCCGATTTAAGTTATTGGATGATTGGATTCGCTCAGAGTAATGTGTCTTGCAAGTCCGTTGGGTGCATTGATTCCAATCGAGTGTTTATGGGTGGATTCAACCCAACACAGAATTTTGACAGCTGTTGTGTCATATCCATTGGGGGTGCATACTTTAGGAGTGAAACGAACTTTGAATAATATGCTTCAAGGGATAATCCTAGCTACTTCAAGTCATAGAATTCATTCATCTTTTATGTGGGGTAGGCAGGTGGTAGATACCTCCCTCACACAACTTCCTTAAGCTTATCCCAAGTGACTATCCCCTCCGAGATCGTTTGGTCTCTGCACCACTGTTTTCACCAAAGTCTCGCTTTGCCTGTAAGCTTAAGTTTGGCGAGAATGGATTGGTTACCAGGTGTAGTTACTGCTGCCTCAAAATAGTCCTCCATGGACTCAATCCAGATCTTGGCGTCGGCTTGAACAGTCCTTCCCTTGCCATCAAACTCGGGTGGCTTAATTTTCTTGAGAAGAAATTTCTTCTCTTACATGTCAGCATTCAAGGGTGCAGAGGATGCCAGCTAACAATCAAGCCATACCACTTAGGTTGTTTTTGTTTAGGATATGTCTATGAACCAAACATTAATCAATCATGTATCATTATGAAGTTTTGCTCTCATACCAACTATAACGTGCCCGCTCCTCAAATCCCGGGACGCGTCTTAGTAGTCCATTGAGAGATATATCTAGAAGACACCAACCCGCACTCCCAAGGAATGACATGGGGTTTGCCAACTAGGGTCTCTCGAGTCTACCTTGCAACGGAACTTATCCAGCCGTTCCCACTAGGGTCAACCTGAAGTCCGGGTTCCTCGTAGTCGAGTCTTCCTAATAGCCTTCTAGCATCAGTCTACAACTGCTCCACTTTGCGGAGATACAACTAGACCCAAGCAGACTCATACCACGCTTGGTTCAAAGAGAAAGGGAAACGAGAGGGATGCATCGCTCGACCTCTCTGCCCGTAGGGCATAGTCCCATTTCGGTCCCCTAAAACGGTATGAATCAGTGTTCTAACCAACATTGTCTAAGGTCATTGTCTGACTTTTCCTAATATTTCTCGTTAACATTTCCTTTGAGGAAAGCTCTCGGCTAACCGAGACCACCCTTCCGTAGGTTAGACCCATTGGTCACATCTACCACGCTTCCCTCGGGGGTTGTTTTAGTTATCTAATTATCTACCACATTATGTTTGACACATAAAAGTAGCTTCCTTAATCAACCCGTTAATCACAGGTTCCTTTACGTAACTTAGGACACAGACACGAAGACAAGATAACAAGATCAAACCATTCCTTAACTTATCTTTAGATTAATGTTTGTCTCCTGCCCATACAGGAGAATTAAGTGTCCCTTTCTACCTTCGTAGAAAAAAAATCATTCCATCTCCCGGCAATAAAACCCGAAGGTTTATCCTACCAAGATTCCGCCTTGTAACTAGTATCAAGGCCTCGAGATCCCATCTCGAGTCATGTAGAACACTTGTATAGGGTTTGGAGGCATTGGGATTTATGGCCAGAGCCCCCTTGGCACCCAAGCATCCTCCTACACCAAGTAATTTCCACGGAGAGACCTCTCGCAGCGGGTTCGGTCCACATTCCTGGCATGGATTCATATTCCCTTTGGTCAGGGTTTGGCGGTTTGTGGGGGGTAGCTAGCGCCATCCTTCCTTAATTATCCCTTTAGGAAACCATCCACAGCGGAAGCAACCAGCCTAATAACATTTACTAGGGAGAACATCCCTTTTGTTGACATGGCAATTTATCCTTACAGTTCTCGCCATGAAAATATAATCACTTGGATATTCATCCAAAACCACAACCAATCCTAAGTATCCTTTTGAAAACCATCAAGCTGAAACAACCAGCCTATCATCCTATAACTAGGAAAACATCCTTTCCTAATCTAGCAAGTAACCACTCTGCCTAGGAATCACTTTTTCCATCTTTAACAAGATTAACCTTCGTTTAAACTATTTCAATAGCTCCAAGCAGCATGCTTAGTATAAATCAACTACCATAAAGTCCCCACTCCCCCTTGGGTTAGGGCTTCGCAAGGTCAATTTAACAAATTCCTTCTAGATCCTTCAAATGATCTAAGTGGTCTTCCCCTTGATCCTGATTTGATCAAGGCTAACATTGTCCTATTGTTTCAAACATAGACAAGTTTGGTGGTTTGTACAACATTTCTGTTAAGGTGAAGTTCCTTTCCTGAATACCCTCAGCATTCTTCCTAGGTCGATTGCAACCCGGAAGATCCGATACCTTGGGAATTGGGGTTTTCCCTAAGTTCGCCTTTGCTTGTAAGGAACAAGAATCTACATAGTCAAATGCCAATTCAACTCGTGCTTTTTGAGTTATGGACTGGTGATCCTCCCTTTCCAATGACCTTAGCATCGATTAGATCTTCATAGGAATTTTTCCCTAGATAGTTTACTTATCTAACTCCTAAATGTTGTTGCGCATTGAGTCCACTAGGACGTCCTTACCCTAGTGTGTAAGTCTCCCCTTCTTGGAAGAACAAGAGAATTTTTCTGTCCCAAGTTGTGTTGCACAACGTTGGAACCACAATTGCAAATTGGCAATTGACGATTTGCTTAAATCGGGAATTGGTCGAAACCTTAATCCCCTTATTTCGGCATAGTGTGCCCTAATTGGTAGGACAACAGAATTGATAGAAACTTCTATTGATCCATCAAGAGAATGTGTAAAAAGCAGGATGCAATAACCTATTCATTTCCATGCATTGAGGTGACAAAATTTACGACTTTCATCAATGCAACCTTCCTTGAACTTATTATTATTATTATTATTTTAATCAATGAAATCTACTCTTGCAACTAATATTTTTACATGTTAAAGGTGGATTACGAAGTCAAATTACGAGCTTAAATTCAGCGAGAGGATATGAGTCTGGGACATGGTTCCCATCGGTTGAGATCCCATTAATGGCGACGGCCCCGTCTCTATCGGACTTACTCGCATGGTTGCCAGATGCGCGCCTCTTAGGTGACATAATTCACTAGAAATTAGCGGCCCTACACGAGGTAAAATTTGCTTAGGCTTTGCAGAAAATTTTCTCCAAAAGCTCCAGCGGCCTACAGCACCTTCGGTAATCCAAATTACAAATCCGGGAAGGAAGGAAAAACTCCCTCTAAGATAGGGATGCTTGGAAGGTTCCTAGAACCTTCCAAAGCTCTCTCTCTCTCTCTCTCTCCCTCTTCTTCTTCTTCTCTTCTTCTCCTCTCTCCCTCTTCTTCTCCTTCTTCTCCTCCTTCTTCTTCTCCTTCTCCTTCTCTCTCTCCTTCTTCTTCTTCCTCTTCTTCTCCTCCTTTCTCCTTCTCTCTCTCTCCCTCTTCTTCTCCTTGTTCCTCTCCCTCCCTCTTCTTCTTCTTCTTCTTCTTCTTCTTCTTCTCCTTCTCTCTCTCCCTCTTCTTCTTCTTCTTCTTCTCCTTCTCTCTCTTCTTCTCCTCCTTCTCCTTCTTTCTCTCCCTTCCTCTTCTTCTTCTTCTTCTCCTTCTCTCTCTCCCTCTTCTTCTTCTCCTTCTCTCTCTCCCTCTTCTTCGTCTCCTTCTCTCTCTCTCCCTCCTCTTCTTCTTATTCTTCTCCTCCTCTCTCTCTTATTCTTCTTCCCCTTCTCTCTCTCCCTCCTCCTCTTCTTCTTCTTCTTCTCCTCTCTCTCTCTCCCACTCTCTCTCTCTCCCTCTCTCTCTCTCTCTTTGTTCATAAGGGGGGGGGGCATTTTCTGACGGAAGCCTAGGGGGGGCGCACTGCAGTTGGAGGAGGAGGGCTTGCTACCGTGCTTGGGGGGGGGGGGGAGGGTTGCCTTATATGGTGGAGGGGGAGGTGGCAGCACCCTCCATCTGGGGGGCTGCATGCCCCCTTCTCCCCCTTTACTCGTTCTCTCTCTCTCTCTCTCTCTCCCCACCATGTAGACGGCAAGGGGAGAGAGAGGGAGAATTTTTTTTAAAAAATTTTAAAAATTTAAAAGGGGGTGATCCGCATGGGGAAGGCACGGGGGTATAGGGAACGTTACATTCCGGTCATCAACCCCATCCAAATACTTCTTAATGCAAGAATCCTCAACTACCACCTCCCAATTACCTTCTAACTCCTTTTCCATTAATTTGGATCTCTCTTTCCTCAATGTTTAAATTCTCTACAAAGCCTTACTCAAAATTTCCCTAATGTTCTCATCATCAATGTCACTCTCAATATCCTCCAATTTACCCCAATCAAGTTGTAGAGGCGAGCTCATGCAACCGCCAAGACCCACGGACTGCTTATTTTTTCAAGCGTTTCAAGCCGAGCACTAATGGCTACCTCTCACATAGCTGATGTGTTATCTCTCTCTATGAGTGTAGTGAGGTTACCTCCATGCTCGATTGAGTTACCTCCTCTCCTAAGCACAATGGAAGCTCCACAATCCAAGAGCAAGCTTCAAGGGAGCTCGATCCTCAAGCTCCACGCTCCAAGCTCCATTGCCGCAAGCAAGCCAAGATAAGACAAGAGAAGAAGAGAGGAGAAGATGGAGAGCTTCTCCACCATGGTCCTTTACTCTCACACACTCACTCCCTCACACTTTCACACTCCCTCTCTCAAGCACAAGCTCAAGAAAGCAAGCAAGCAAGAAGAAGGAGAAGAAGAAGAAGAAGAAGAAGAAGAAGAAAAGAGCTCCCTTTTGGCCACACACAAGAATGATCTTCTCATTCACTTTTTAACTTTATATACAAAACCCTAAATCCCTTTTGTGTAGTTATCCCCTTATCCCCTCTTTTACATGGCCAGGCCCTTTTTCCCATTGTCCTTCAATCTTTCTAACTTCCTTCCTACCGCATGTCTACCTTTACAATTTCCATGGGTGAGAGCCCGCCGATGCTCTTAAAATAAATCATGTTGCGCCTTGTGCTCTTTTACAAAAGTATTGACTTGTGCTTTTTCTTGTGTGCCTCTCTTCTTGATTTAATACTTTTTTACACTTGTATTTCTTGGTTTTTCTTGGCATGCCTTCATCTTTCGTTTCACTTTTTCCTTGGACTTATCTTTTGATTCAGATTTTTTGGTTTTTCCACCTTGTTTATCTAAGGGTCTTAACATTATCGCCCTCCTAGACGAGTGCTGGTCCCATGGCACTCACCGTCATAGGTAGCAGGCTCAAAGACGTGGGTGGAAGGGACTATTGTGGTTTGCCATGGAGGAGTTTTGGTGGTGGTGTGGATGAGGTCATTGGGGGCACGTTGTTGGCCTAATTGGCTGGTGATAGGGTTGTTGGAGTTGGTAATAGGGCTATTTTTTGTTGGGAGTTACACTCATGGCTAGCACAGGTGTTGATGTTCTGGGGATTCTGTGCATGTGACAATTCTTTGATAGGCTTGCATGATAATAAAGAATAAGAGTTTAGAGTTGAGTGTTGATGAAGAGCTGACGATACTTTTGTTGGAGTCTTTAATACCTACAATTGAAAACCTCTCATATGGTCTCTCCCTAGGTGTTAGTGCTAGTCTTCTTATGGTGCACAAGACATAGTTTGATCAGTTTGGGAGATAGGTCAAAGAACTCGAATCAAGCTGAGAGTATTGTCCTGCACTTGAGGACCCAAACTGTGTATAGATTATGGTGGAGATATTATGTGAGTGCACGTGCATATTTAGATATTACATAGTTAGAATCTGGTTCCTCGTAGCAATGTGTGGATGAAGCAAGGGTTTAATGGGGTGGAAAAATTTATCGATGTTAAGGAGAAGTACACTCAAAGGCTTCTTGAGACATAATTTGTGATTTTGACAACACGATGTAGCATAATTGAGCTCATTGATGCCTTAGCTTTTAGTAGCTGGCAGCTACTTATATTGTTTGAAGAGTACGGTGTACTTTCCAAGGTCTTTCGTGCCTTGCTCACCACTATTGATTGCAATGGTACTGAGATGGAGTGCAAAAAAGAATTGTGAAAATGGTTCAGGGTGATAGGTCTAACCATAGTCGAGACAAGATCCCTAGGTATGTGTTGCCCTTGTTATGCCATGAACAATTGTGGGGGATGACAAATCCAGCCGACCAAGGTCACTAGATGTACCAAATTTGAGGACCCCTTGGTGCTGTGTTGTGATCGTGGGTGCCCCTTTTTTTTCATTTTCTTTATTTTTTTTCTTTTTTCTTTTCTTTTCTTTTTTGTTTTATCTTTTATTATTCTTCTTCTTTTTTTGGATAAATCAATGCAATACATTGAGGCTATCATCCTTTCATTTGAATTGAGAAATGTTGAGATCCAAAGGCTATGAAACATGGATATTACAAAGATGATTGTGTTACTAGCCTTGATGCTAGAGGAACTGTTTTTGAGATGAAAAGATACACTTAAGATGTTGCAAACCTCTTTGTAACATGTGAGACATCAGAACAATTGAGGTAGCAACTAGAGTGAGCTATGCATGGACAAGCAACAGAGCATCTAGTGAATTGAATCCTGGTTGATGAAGAAACATTTGTCATTGCTGAGAGTGTGGCTCCTCCGCAGATGTAGAGTTTGGCCAAGAAAGAGAGAGTAGCCAATGACTATGCTTTGGGCCATCCTCAAATGCAATGTGTGCTTTCTGTAGGGGTGATTTTCTTTTCCAGTGAGGCTTCTATCTCATGGATCTTTGTTTCTTGGTATTTTTGTTGCTTTCTCCATAATGGTTCTTTGTGGGGTTGGTGGTCTTATGGTTACTTGGACTTTGAACACTTTCATACAGAGACTTGTGTCATCCTGTATTCACTTGGCAATTCGTGAGAGTAGCTTCAACCATAATGAACAGGTGTAGATAAAAAATACATCACTTATCTGAATCCCATAGTGTTGACTTCAATGCATATCACATGTGCTTGATTATCATTGTCTGTATGTGTGCTGGCTTTGCTTCTTTTGGTATTATTTATAGGTAGTCACAAAATACGTTTTTTATTTATGTACACGTTTATGAATCCATGTCACTTCGTGAGGATAAAAACGAATTGTAGAACTCAATATTGTAATGGGTTCATAACTCGAATGGTAGTCAGTACACTCAAAAGGAAGTTGGGGCCACATAGGTTAGGTCTCTTTGAAACCGCCAGTCGCTTTTCTGAGACTGGGCTCCAAGTTTGGCCATTGTAGCATGGTTTTCAAACCAACATTTTTCAAATTGACTTTGACCATATGAATGTCACTTTAGCTACTCTATCTCTAAGAGATTTGGTTGGCAAAGTGCTTTGTTGAATGTCATAGTTAAGTGTAGTTCATCGGTCTCCTTGTTAAAGATGAGTTGTGTTGAGATATTTGCAATCACACCTACTATAGCCTCTTTATATGAGGCAGTTCTCGGCTTAGGACATGCAAGTAGACTAAATCCCATATGCATAGAGAGGGAAACTACTACCCATCTAGAAACTATAAAGCATTGTACTTGACTACCACTTTTTAATATATGATGAATACAATATCATGATACTTTTCCATTTTAGTTAGTGTCTTGGTCATTGTCAGCCTTATACACAAGATTGTGTTTATGAGTCCAAGTCTCAATCTCGGAACCTAATTCACTTGTGTAACAGGTCAAGTCTTCAATCTATGTCATCACGAGCTTAATCTTTATCTTCCATCCACCATAGCCATGCTCTAGATCCGGCGTCTTTTCAACATGGTATCAGAGTGCAACTAAGCATGGCTTAGGATGTTGCAGGTCTCCTCTCTACTCTTTCAGCTCCTCTTCATCTCTAGATAGCTCATGATCAATGTATGACTCCATTTCCACCTTCATCCTCACTTGACCTTGAGTTTGCCATAGCCAGCCTACACCCTGCCTCCTTTGAGCTCCTGGATTTCTCTAAACAAGGCATATCTTCATGAGCTTCCTTCTAGAGGTTTGATCCCTCACTCAGGGCGCTTCAGTCCATCATGATAGATCCCAACATTGCGCACTACAAGAGCTGATATTGCCTGAATTCGTCATCGCTGTCTCAAAAAGGCATAGAGAGCAAGTCCTACTGCTATTGCTGCACGCATAGGCCGCGATCTTCTCTGCACACATAGAGCTTTTCAAGCCCACCTCATTAGCTTTCTACCCACCAGATATCTCCCACAATGATTGCTTGTACACGCTGCTATCATAAAAAAACCAGTCACCTATGAACCCTAAAGAGAGGGCAGTCATAGCCCTTGAGCTCAAAGCTCATAAGCCTATTCAATTTCTCATTCCTTTGGGCTCAACCAAAAAATTGCAAATCTAATCTACTCATCGCCTCATTCAAATCAACAAGGGAAGTGAGAAATCAAAGCTCAAGAATCAACATGAAGTGCTTGAATTACATAGTTTCTCTTGATACTAGTCTAGTGCTTCTTGGCACTCGTGTTTTTTTAACACATTCAAGATCATCTAGATTTCTGGTTATTCTCAATCATTTGAAGTTGATTCTTGGTCATACTAATGCCAAACATGAAGATCTTGAAGTGGATGCTTCTCATGAAGAGTAGCATTACTCTTGCTGCTTGTTTCAACTACATAGAAGACTTGTTTATTCCACTTACAGGGATGGATAGACTTACTTGTTCTAAAGTGCAGTCAATGATCTCATTTGAAGCTTTTGAAGAAATTCAAGCTACCTTGGTAATCATGAAAATCTAAAAGATCATACCTTTTCTTGAGGGGGACATGAACATGAAGATTGATGCAACTGTTGTAAGCAAAGTTAATGAAGAAGCATACCAGGAGGACCTAGAAGAAGAGGACCAAAAGATCAAAATGGTGGACAATGAACTTACAAGCAAAGTGAAGAACAAGTACAAGATCAAAAAGAGCAAGCTGGACTACACGGACAAGAAGACCTATAATAAATTGAAGATCTATGCGAAAAGAAATACTGAAAACTGCAAGGGTTTGCTGCGGTCCTTGACCCAATTTTTACTAGACTTTTTTTGCCTAATGCCTAGGCCTTATGCTTCTAACATAAGCTTGTAAACTCCTCATGTAGCCTTTTACTAGAGCCTCTATGAGGCCCCTATTATAGCCTCTAGATGTCCATCATGTTTGTGGTATCCACACTTAGACTTTTCTGCAACAGCCTTTAATGTTTTGCCATGTTTTTGGTGTGCCCACACTTTGCAGGTGTTGCTTTCACTAAAGCCTCTACACACTTTGTACTTTCTTATTGTGATTCAGGAGGGATCTTGAGATATTGGAAATCACACCTATTGTAGCTTCTTTGTATGAGGAGGCAATTTTGGGCTTAGGACATGCAGGTAGACTGAATCCCATATTCACAAACAGGGAAACTGCTACACATCTGTAATATTCTACCATCGCTATGAGGACCCCCCGTTTTTAAAACAAATCAAAATTAAAAAAAATTACATCACCCCCACCTATCAGTGCTGCCAGCCGCGGTGGAGGGAGGGGGAGATGAACTAAGTGTCAACGTAGGTAAAGAAGACAATGACACAGGGAGGCACAACTATTAGGTGAAGAGGAGCTACAGTGGGCGCTGGCATTGGGATTGGGGGATGATGTGGTAGAGGTGGAGCTGCCGAGGTACAAGAAGTCAAAGAGGATGAGGATTACGATGGGGGGAGGGGCACACGTGTGCCACCTCCATCCCCTCCCCACTACCCCTTCCTATTAGGCCAAAATGACAATGATCACAATGGCCAAGGCCTCCTCATTACAATGCCTTCTCCACCCCCCTCCCCCCAATAATAATCTTTCCCCCCTATAAACCCCCCCCTTAAGCAAGCACGATTTTTTTTATCTCTTCTTTTTCCCCCCTAACTATTACCAACTTCCCCTTATAAATCCCCCCTCCTTTCAACATACATGCTATTCTTCTCCCCCCCCTTGCTACCAACTTGTGAAGGAGAGAAGGACAGGGAGAGGTAGTAAAGGAGAGAAAGAGAGAGAGAGAGAGGAGAGGGAAGGGGAACACAGAGTAAGAGAGAAAGGGAGAGAGAGAGAGAGAAGGCCCGAGAACAATTATTTACTTGAACAAAGCCTCGAGCACCCTCTCTCCCCATCGACACTTCCTGAGATCTCTCCATCAATTACCTCTAGTTGACAACGAGATACCAAAAGTCAAGATAAGGCTTAGGGAACTCCAGCACCAAGGAGTCCTCCAAGAAGAGTGAAGGTCACATTCCAAGCTCCAAAATGGCCACGTAAACTCTCCCAAGTAACTAAAAAAGCCGCAACTACAAAAGGAGGATCGGGAAAAGATGCCACCATCAACATGAATGGGTTATCGAGTGTAAATGCTAATTCAACACTCCAAAACTAGGTACCGCTACCGTGTCTAGTACTTTGAACCGAACATTTAAGCATGGACATCATTAGGAAGAAGTCATACTTTGTATTGCATAACTTGCATAACTCGAAAGGTAGTGGAAAAGGCTTAATAACCATGAATTGCCATGAATAAATTAAGCATCCACATGTTCAGCCAAGTATTAGGTTCGAACTTTCGCAAATGTATCATAGATTTCCGATGTACACAAATATTCCATATAGGTCAATTGCATCGTGTAGACCATTGGAGTGAATTAACTCACATTTACGATGAAATCATGTACACTCACACTTAAATACTTAGGTCATGCCTTATGAATTGCATAAATGCACTAGAAGGAATTTTCAAAAATGGGAATCCTTCATTGTATCATCAACTCAAGAAAGACTTGCATCTTCCCCTTAGGGCCCCCCCTCCTTTCCACATACAGGCTATTCTTCTCCCTCCCTTGCTGCCAACTTGTGAAGGAGAGAAGGAGAGGGAGAGGTAGTGAAGGAGAGAGAGAGAGAGAGGAGAGGGATGGGGAACCTAGAGTAAGAGAGGAAAGGAGAGAGAGAGAGAGGAGGCCCAATGACAATTCCTTACTTGGATGAAGCTTCGAGCACCCTCTCTCCCCATCGACACTTCCTAAGATCTCTCCATCGATTACCTCTAGTTGACAAAGAGATTGCAAAAGTCTAGAAAAGGCATAGGGAACCCCGGTACCAAGGAGTCCTTCGAGAGGAGTGAAGGTCGCATTCCAAGCTCCGAAATGGCCCCAAAGCATAAACTCTCCTAGGAAACTGGAAAAGTCGTGACTACGGAAGGAGGATTAGGAAAAGATTCCACCATCAACAAGAATGGATTATCAGCATAAATGCTAATTCGACACTCCAAAACCAGGTACCGCTACCGTGTCTAGTACTTTGAACCAAACATTTAAGCATGGGCATCATTAGGAAGAAGTCATACTTCGTATCGCGTAACTTGCATAACTCAAAAGGTAGTTCAAAAGGCTTAACAACCATGAATTTCCATGAATAAATTAAGCATCCACGGGTTGTTGCAGTAATTAAGCCAAGTATTGGGTTCCAACTTTCGCTAATGCATCATAGATTGCCAATGTACACAAATATTCTGTATAGGTCAATTGTATCGTGTAGACCATTGGAGTGAATGAACTCACATTTACGATGAACTCATGTACACTTGCACTTAAATACTTAGATCACACCTTATGAACTCATGTACACTTGCACTTAAATATGTAGATCACACTTAAATACTTAAATACTTAGATAATCTAAGAGCGGGACCTTAAGATAAGAACCAAAGGTTAGCAACTTAGGAAAGCTACCATCCGATATCATATATAAATCCAATAGTGTAATTGCTTGCTCCTATTACATATGAGTGAGGCTAGGAATAGGGTATTCTCTATCCCTCAGAAAATGATGGGATCCCAAGAAGGGCAATGCTTTGCGTTCAAAGATGGGAACTCCACCTTACCGAGCACTCGCCTTCATTGTTGTTTATGCTTGTAAATCTAGAATCACTTTCATGGAGGGTGTGCCAAGCCACCCCCAGCAGACCGCTAACCCTATCTAAGGGGGTTCTAAATAACCGTGATAGGAACATGGACCAAACCCACCATGAGAGGTCTCTTCGTGGGTTAGTTTGAACGTTGAAGGACACTTGGATGCCAGGGGGGTCTAGCTATAAGTTCCCTGCCTCTAAGTCCTACTCAAACAATCTACGTGACGCGAGATGGATTGTCGAGGCCCTGTTACTAGTGCAAGGGCGGAAACTTGGAAGAAATAAGGTGCATCCTCATGGATTGCAGGAAATGTCATTTTTCAATAAGATTTGTATCTCAGTTAAAATGCTAATATAAAGTTTTCTTCCAAGGGACCTGTTTGAGTTGTTTTCATGTCAGTGCCGTAAGTTAGGTGAACGAACCCTATTCCCTAAAAGGATTATTTAAAGAAGCTGATTTTAAATGTCACACGCAAATGTGATAGGACCTAATTAGATGACTAAAAAACACCTTTTGAGGGAAGCAGGTAGGTAGAACCTCCAACGGGTCTATCGTCCTACGGAAGGGTGGTCCCAAAATATTGGGAGGCTTCTCACAAAGTTCTACGGTCGTATGATCTTTATGTAATAGTAAGTTAGAACCTTATTTATGCTGTTTTAGGGGATTGGAATTGGACTATGCCCTATGAATAGAGAGGTTGAGTGGCGCATCCCTCTCATTTTCCATTCTCTTTGAACCAAGTGTGGCATGGGTATCTTTGCATAAAGTAGGATGTCCACGATCCAATGCTAGAATGTTGTTAGGAGACCTTAGCAACTAGGAACCCAGATTTCAGGTCAATCCTAGTGGGTTTGGCCGTGAATGTTTCGTTGCGAGGTAGACTCAAGAAACCCTAAGCAAAAAACCCCGAAACATGCCATGGGAGTGTCGGGCAACGACGCCTAGATTCTTTTCTTAATGAACCACTAAAAACGTGCTTGAGGTGGGCACGTTACAATTGGTATTAGAGCAAACCAACGAATAAAACAACCAAGATAGGAATAAATGAACTTCTCACAATGTCACCGGTGGCGAACCACCAGTATTGCTGCAATCCGAAAACTTCACCGGACCATTCAATCAGTAGGAGCGACGGGTGGTGTGTACAAAGTGCAGGGACATAGTTAACGCGAACTGATGACTCGCACTTACTAGGAATTCCTCGTTGAAGATCAATAATTGCAATGATCTATCCCCATCACAATGAAATTTCAAAAGATTACCCAGACCTCTCGGCCCAAGTGGTAAACTCCTTGAATTCATCAGTGTAGCATGCGTGTGGCCCATAACATCTAAGGGCATCACAGACATGTTATTGCCTCAAACTTCCATGGCCTAGATGGCCATAGTCCCTCTAAGAAGTTGGCCACAAAGAGGATCCTTCGTATTGCTAGTTAGTAGACTGAGGTCTCATTCGTTAACGGAAGTTATATTTTCACTAGAAAATGTTTTTTTTCTTGTTACTCATTTGTGGACTATTGTTGCTTCCAAAGTTACGAGGCATGGAGCAGGTTCCTTATATTTCATATCATGTTCAAGACAACTATGAACTCTTCAAGTTATCACCGACGATCCGACATGATGGGAATCCTGGATTGACTCTACAACCCTTCACCACTATATGTGGAAAGTGTTGGACTTGAAGTGCGGGATACTACTACATAGATGCCAATCGACTCACCTATCTTCAAAACAATTTGAAGAGGCTAAAATGGTTGGAAGACTTGAAGATGATCAAGTTATTCATCTTCCATGAGGCTTGTGTAAATTTGATCCTACACATCGGATGTTGGCAAGTAGATCAGAATCGCTATATCTATGAGGAGGTGGTCAAAGTCTTGCCAGCAGAAAGAATTAAAGTAATGGGGCAAAAAGAACGTCATGGCTATCAAAAAAAGGGGACTTCTTGAACTTCCCATGAATTACTACTTCCTGAGAATCCATGCCCCCAATCCATACTACTATTCTGTCACTATAGCTAAATCCAATAGGGAATTATTAACCTAGCGCTAATGTATCTTTTGAAAAGAAAATCATCCCAGCCAATCTCTATCTATTCCCCAATAATTGTACTTGAGGATTACACTTCTTTTATGGATAAACAAGAATTTTATGTTCATTTGATTCGTTGCATAGTATTGATGAAAAATAAACTATGCATTGAGATAATTTGTGAAGAGATGTGTAAATGTAATCTTAACGCGAAGGTTTTAATTGAAAACCAAATACAACCCCAAGTGCAAAACCAAAGTCTTGTTTCCATACTAAGCCCAACAAAGGCACAAGAGAAGAAGTTTCTTCTCAAACAAATTAAAAAACCAAAATTTGATAGAATAGGGAAGATTGTTGAAGTTGATGCCAAAGTATGGATTGAATCCATGGAAGATTACTTTAGTGTAGTAGGAACAACACCTGTAAACCAGGCTATGATTTCCAAGCTCAAGCTTACCGTCGAAGCTAGGAGCTTTGGTGGAAGCAATGGTGTAAAGACCAATCAATCAATGAAAGCACAATAACTTGGGATAAACTAAAGGAAGCAGTGTAGGGAAGGTACATAGCACTTGCATACAAAACTTGAAAGATGAATGAGTTCTTCAAGTTGAAACAATTGGGCCTACCTCTGGAGGCGTACTACTTGAGATTTGTCTCCTTGTTGAAATACACTCTTACAATGAGCATTCCCCAACAAGTCTCAAAGTTCTGTGATGGGCTGAACCCACCAATGAACACTCGGTTGGAATCAATGCATCCTTTGGATTTGCAAGATTCATTGATAAGAGTGGGGCCTATTGCCCAAGAAGTCTAGCCAAATCCTAGGAATAACAAACCCTAGTCTCACAAAGACCAGAATTCAGGAATGTTGAAAGCTCAATTTAAAAGGGTGCAAGGACAGGGCCAAGGCGAATGGAAGAAACCAAGGGCAAATGCAATTAGTGATTGTCCCCACTCAATGAAGTGGTCAAAGCCTATGATTTTTTCAATGTAATGAGCTTGTACACTTCAAAAGAGAATGTCCCAAACTTGGCAGAGAGTGTCACCAATGAAAATTTAGTAGCCAAGCTAGAGCTACCTATGGCCGCGATTGTGCAATAATGGGAAGGGAAAAAAATTCCAATATCACCACTAAGGGAATCAACAAAGAAGAAGACCCGTCCATGGAAGCTGAGATTGAGAGGGCATCCATTCATGCCACTCTCCATAAAAAGGGCCCAAACCATCAATTTTTGGTGATCCAAACACCATTGGATTATCAAGGTAAGAAATTCAAAACCCTGATTGATTGTGGCATCACTCATTCTTTCATTTCACTAGCTTGTGCGAAAAGGTTAGGGATAGCCACTATAGCTGCACCTATTTTGATTGTCGAACTAGCAAATGGGTGAGAAATCACTTGCACTAGACAAACTGCTAAGGGTGGAATTTCTACTTGGAAATGAGCCCACATCTGTTAAGTTCAGGGTAATCAATCTAGGAGTCCATGAGTGCCTTCTCGGGATGGATTGGCTAATCCCCAATGATGCTCACATTCATTGTGGGAAAGGACAAGTCTCCTTTTGTAATCCTAAAGGTGAGTAGGTTACAACACAAGGAGAAGCAAGTAAACCAAAGATCCAACTAGCTAAAGCAATGTGAATAGCTCAAGGAATAAGAAAAGGATTACCCGTCTATCTAATCAAGCTGAACAAGACGAAACAGGTAGAGGACTCCACTAAGGAACCATCATGGCTAAAAGAGTATGCGGATGTGTTCCCAGAAGAATTGACTAAATTACCACACCTAGGGAAGTGGATCATGAGATTAAGCTAATACCAAGAGCTGCACTAATTGTAAAAAGGCCCTATAAGATGTCCATTAATAAAGCTATTGAGTTAAAGGAACAATTCAAACAACTATTGGACCAAGGGTACATACGCCCCAACAGTTCTCCTTGGGGGGCTCCAGTCTTGTTCCAAAGAAGAAGGATGGTACACTTCACCTTTGCATCAATTATAGAGGGTTGAACCAAGTAACCATAAAAAATAAATACCCCATTCCAAGGGTAGATGAGTTACTTGATCGATTTCAAGGAGCAAAAATCTTCTCCAAGATTTATTTGAGGTCAGGATACTACCAGATCCACGTCAAGGAAGACAATGATGTCCTTTGGATTGATAATACCCCTGCCACCTTTAACAGGCTAATGTAGGACATTTTTAGACCATATCTTGATGATTTTTTGCTTGTCTTCTTTGATGATACCTTGGTTTATTCCAAGGAAGAGGAGGATCATGAATCCCAAGATCGCATTGTCCTGGAGACCATGAGGACTCATAAGCTTTATGCTAAGAAGAAAAAGTGCGCTTTCCTCAAGAGGCAGATTGAATACCTTGGATTTATTGTGTCAAATGAAGAAATATCTATAGATCCTACAAAGGTTAAGGATGTTCAAGAGTGTCCTCCACCAACTACTATTAAAGAAATGCATAGCTTTCTTAGATTAAAAGGCTAGTACAAGATCTTCATTAAGGACTATGCCTTAATCGCAACACCTCTCACAAATTTCCTAAAAAAGCAGGTTGCCATAGTGTGGATGCCCACTGAACAATCAAGTTTTGATTAACTCAAGCATAGCTTAGTGACAGCACTGATTCTGAAACTCCCTGACTTAAGCAAGTAATTTGAAGTTGTCACGGATGCTAGTTCACTTGCACTAGGCTATGTACTAATGCAAGAAGGTCATCTTATAGCATATTCTTCGAGGAAGTTAAAAACCCATGAAAGGAATTATGCTACCCATGACCTAGAGCTACTAGCAGTTATTCATGCTCTCAAACTTTGGCGACACTATTTTCTTGGTAACAAATTCTCTTTGGTCACGGACCATAGAGCCTTAAATGGATATGGTAGTTGCTCCTGGTCAGTGGATGTTTGCTCTAGACTCTTGTCCTTATCCATTTGAACATGCCTCCATTTCTTCTTATCAAAGTATGTGTTGTGTTTAGAGATATGTTTCTCTTGCTCTAGAGGTTCGGGTGACTCTAGTGTAGAACTAGGAGACAGTTTAGGATTGTAGACTTGGACGAAACTAGTTGAAGAAGTAAGAGTTGTATTGATGGGAAGCATGGAGATCTAGGATTGTAGGGTCTTGAGTGAGGCAAAAGACATATGTGCTAACATCAAGTACCATGCTCCCTACTCTTAGCCTACTAGCCATGTGTAGATCTTTTTCTCGAAGCAGTTTATTGTACAAGGGATGTTTTTGGACAGTGGCAAAAAGCTGGACCTCATGGACCATTGCCAACACTCTTAATGAGATCGGGGCAATGTACGTGGAATCATGTATTGATGTCCAAAGAGCTTTCCTTTGCTCAATGAGTGTCATTAGTTGGTGGCCAATTTTGGCTACCAAACTTTGGTTGAAGTACCATTTCCGCACAAAGTTACCTTGTCCTTTCCCTTTTTGTTTGATTGCTTCGAGCTTTTCCTTATTTGTCTCACATTGAGTAGTGTAGAGTGAGGGTATCAAGCACAATTCTCTACCTATGGACTTTGGAATGTCCTTTATGACTTCCTCAGACAGCTACATAGCAGGAGCAAACATGTTGTTTCTCATCATCCCAAGTCAGGATTCAACTATGAGCTTTGTGTGCTTTGTTGTTGGCCTTCCAACTTCCACTTGGACATACGCACATGTGATGGCTGATGGCTTATGATCAAGCTTCATCAGGCACTTCATCTTTGGTTCATTGGTCAGATGCACCATCTCTTTGGCCAAATCTTTGAGAGATTAAGCCTAGGCTTTAGGTGCTTTGAAAGTGCTAGAGGTGTCAAGAACATTGATTGCGACATCTCTTCTGCAGGTGAATTGCTAAGGACATGTTCCGCATGGAACATCATTCACAACCAAAGATTGTGACTGTTGTGATTCTTGATTGGAAGTAGTAGCAGCTAGTTTAGTGGGCTGGCTATTATTGGTAGACTGTGGTGTCAAGTCCTTAGATATATCAGAAGTGGTCGTGTCTTTTGTTGCCCTTTGCGCATTCACTTGTGTAGATCGAGCATCAGGTGAGTTCGTCATGGTGGATTGCACATACATATCCTTAGGCTGAGAATTAGGGGTGGTGTCACGTGCCCCATCTTGGACATTTGGAAGCTCAGATGGGGATAGAGATTGGAATTGAGTGATTATTGTTGTGCTTCCTTTGTCCATTTTGGGAAAGAGGGTGTAGGAGATTCGAGACTCCTAGGTGGATTTGGCAACACTGGCTAGAAGATTTGCTCGTGGCTATTAGACGATTTTGCCATTTGCTTTGTTGAGCAATCAGCCTTATCATGAGCAGTGTTGTGCCTATAGTGCTCATTATCCTCTTGGGAAGTCCAAGGCTCCTTGGGAACTAGTGGTCTTTGTGCACACTCGATGGTTACATC
Source organism: Lygodium microphyllum (assembly GCF_053477565.2). Lineage (NCBI taxonomy): Eukaryota > Viridiplantae > Streptophyta > Polypodiopsida > Schizaeales > Lygodiaceae > Lygodium > Lygodium microphyllum. Next base: position 116,640,952 of record NC_141137.1, on the reverse strand, counting down.
TGATATTCGCTTGTTAAGTGCACTAAAGCTGAGGATCTACCTTTCAAATAGTCATGTTTGGTTTTTTTATTTCAATCGTGAGGGGCTTAGTCACTCCAATGTTGTTGGCTAGAGACTTGGATTTTTGTTTAGATTTCCTCTTGCACTTCTTTGCTTTTGATACAACTTGGCCTCCAGTTGATAGAGGTTGGTTAGCAGAGAGCTTTAGCACCTAAATCCATCAATTACCTACGTAATACCCTTGAGCACGTAGCAATGCTTTGAATATCCATTGCGGCATTGTGCTGGCTCTCCATCAATACCTTTGTCTATAAGGCTTGGACTTCTTTCATGGTCTTCTATGATATTTGTAAGTCCAAAGTCTATCCTTGGCATTGTAATAGTTCAACACAAAGCACCAATAGTATCCCATGTGGCCTAGGAAGCATTGAACTCCCTTGTAATCAGATGGTGGTGGAAGATAAAAAATAACCCTGACTTTTGAGAAGTCCGTGGCAATGCTGTTATTTGACACCACATGCCCTAGGATGATGCATCCATGCTTTACCCAAAATTGGCACTTCAAGAGGTTCAGCGACGAGAGGCGATATAACTAATATTGTTCAAAAACCACTTGGAGCTTATCTAAGTGTTCCTTCCATGTAGAGTGAACACACAAATCATCTACAAAAACCTCTAACTCATTCCTAAGCATGTCTTTGAAGATGGTACACATGAGCCTCTGGAAGGTAGCTCGTGCATTAGTCAACCCAAAGGGCATGACTATGTAGGCAAAGACACCCCACTTGAGAGCAAAATTTTGGTGCCGAGAAGTGCTTAAAAATAGCTAAAAATTATGAATATCTAGGGAAAAATATTCAACGTCGAAGGCGGCGGCTCGATCTAGGACGATTTTAAGCGCCAAAGTGCTTTAAAGGCGCCCGAGCGACACTTGTTGATTTTTCATAATTTTTCAGACAGTCGTGCAGGTTGACAAGAGTTATCGGACAATGCGGGATGCCAAGCCAGATGCCCAAGATTTTTCAGAGCTCAATTCGGAGTCCGGACGGGGAAATGGCCACAAAATGGTCAAGATATGAAAAGATGGACACTTGGGAGGCCAAAATTGAGCATGCCTTTTGAGTTTGGACCCCCCCCCCCCCCCCCCCAAAACTTTTATGCACCTTATGAAGCAAAAAACGTGGAGAGAGAATGAAGAGGGATGAAAAAACGTGGAGGAAGATGGCGCCCGAAAAATGTACCATGGAGGATGGAGAGGCAACTTGCGTGCTGCAAACAACCCCCCCAATTGATCATGGGGCTTGAATCCCCTCTCCCTGTGCTGACTCTATCGCCGTGCTTCACTCCTCCAATGGCGGTCTCTGTAAAGAATTCTGATTTCAATCTTTCTCTCTCCTCCCTCTCTCTCCCCTAAAGGCACATTCATGTGGTGAAAAGGAAGAAGAAGAATCGGTGATGGATGCTTGCCTAATGAAGACCGGGTTGTTCCATGGTGTAAGAAGATTGAAGATTGTTGAATGTGGACTCTCATGAGCAGTAATGGTGGCTGGAAATCAATCCCGAGATATGACAAATAAAAACCCACAACCTGCAAAAGAACGATAATCTCATTTTTATGAAGGAAAATGGTGTTTTTATGCAATTTGCTTCATGCATTCTTGTTCCCATGAGATGATAATGCATTATAATGTTGTCTTCAATGTCTTTCAACTGTTTATGCTCAGAAAATCAAAAAATCATAAGTGTTGTGGATGAAATTAGTACTGAAAAACCCGTAAATATGCAAAATAGGGAAAAATTGGGTGTTTTTGAGATATCAATGGAAAATATCATAAGACACACCAATTAAACTTGTCTTTTTGCTGAAAATGAACCTAAGGGCCACAGCCCATAACCCATTTTGAATTTTCAGTCATTAAATATTGGAAAAATACAATGAAAATAGGAAAAATAAGGGAAAAATAGGGAAAAATAGATTTTGAGTGCCGAAAATTAAGGAAAAATAAGATTCATGTTTGTGGATGTATGGGGGGTCTGAAGTATGAGGTTTAGCCTCAGTTCAGCCCTACCTTTATGTTATAGTGAGTATTTATGGCTTTTTATGCAATAAAAATGTGAAAAATGAACCCTAAACCTATGCCCCATGCACCACCTAACGGGTGAGGGGGTTGGAGTGTATGAAAAGTGTGTAAATGTTGAATGAAATGATAAAAAGTTTGCTGGTTTTTTTTATGCATACCATATAGATTGGACGATATTTAAAGATTAAGAACCTAGTAGCACGAGGGTTTCTCGGTCCTAGGTTCATGCAACGCTGCATACGAGTGATAGAGAAATCCATTGAAAGAATGTTTTTGCACTAAGTACCAAAGCTGATTTTCTTAACTGTTTGAGCACGTGGACATTCACAATTTGCATGAAGCATGAAATTTAAAAAGTATCAGACAATACCTCCTGGATGCATAGCAATTGCTTTTTAGAGGAATATGACCAACGTTGAGTGAGTAAGGTTGTCCAAGTTGTAGGCTAGGCATTGGGTCTAGGGGAAAGAAAGTGAGAAAGCATGGTATATCTCCTGGAAATATGCGAATCATAAAAGAGAGGAGTTTGTGTCCGTGTGTGTTATATATGTTTAGTGACGCATCGAGGGGCCAATCCCCAAGGTGTAGGAGAGTCGCAGTGAGGTAGTGGCAGCCAGTCGTGGGAGGACCTCCTATGTTTGTGTTTCGTGCTATTTGGCAATATGCAGGGACTCCCTCTGAGAAGTGTTAATTGGGTTAGAGTTGGACTAGAAGACGTGATACAAACGCAAGATGCTTAGGAAGATGATGTATGTGTCATCCACGCTCCTGGCCGCGAGGCCGTGGGGTTGTTGAGCACATGATAGAGGTCCAGCTAGTGCATGAGCCAGTGCCGGCCCGTTTTAGGTCCCATCAGTGGTGCGTTTGCCGGGAGCTGCCTATAAGTGGTGGTTTTCGAATCTAGGGTTTCAAGGGACCCTAAATTACCCATAAAATGGGGTTTGTTCAAGGATGGAAAAAGTTAGCTTTCCCTGTACAAAACTTACTAATGGACTTAGTTAGTTATGTAGAGCATGAGTCCTCTGCAGAAGATAATTTATGTGATGAAAAGAGTAGTCCATTAGTGGTTACCCCATCCTTTAGTACGATGGCATGGGCCGAGGTTTGCCTTGGTGTGGTCTCTACCCAAGAGAAATCAGGTTTAACCATCCATCAACCTAGAGGGCATGAAACAAACATGTTGGAAACTATGGTAGTTGTGGCATCAACAAGTCATCATGCTAAAGCCATAATGCCATGGGAGAGTGCGGATATATGATGGAATATGCTTGTGGTTGAAACATCCCGTGTAATGGGCCACCATTACGGCATAGTAGGCATCACAAGGATGTTAGAAGCCCTAGCTGTCAAGGGAAAACCATTGCTTAAAAGGCACGGTTCCCAAGTTTTAAGAAGTGGTAATGATAAATCTACTTTAGATAAGGACCAAAAGTTCTTATATAAAACCGTTATGGACTTTCCTTTTAAAGGGAAAGGTATGGAAGACCCTCTAAGAGGGGATCAAAATGACATGTTGAAACTTATAGGACTCCCTAGACCACGTAGTGAGTTGGCAGAAAGGGATGTCAATGAGGATATTAACCCCCCTACACCGAAAAGGGCAGGGATGGAAGAGGTTAAAGATCCTAAGAGGCTGGACCTAGATCATGATGAATATGAAGATTTTAATGACCCGGTGTTGATCCCGAAATGGAGGACTAAATGTCCTCCTCTTTATAGGGATCTCCCAGTGTTTTATGGGTTGCCAAATGAGGATCCGATGATTCATTTAAGAGAATATGACCTAACTTGCATTGCAAGTGGGTTCAATGATATACATCGGATGCTCGTATTCCCAAGTACCCTAAAGGGAGAGGCAAGGAAATGGTACTGGAGCCTCCCAAGAGGGTCGATCAAATCATTTGAGGAGACTTGTGATAGATTTCTAGATGAGTATGAAAAGGAGCTCCCTATGATTCATGTCTTAGGGCAGCTTATGCAGTTTAGACAAGAGTCTTATCTTTCCGTTAAAGAGTATGCTAGAGCCTTTGATAGTACTCTTAGGCTTTGGCCAAGAAGAGCCAGTGCACTACCAAATGATGTGCTATGTGAGCTCTTTCTGAATGGCTTAGAGATTAATACGCAAATCCAAGTGGGACTGCGGAACCCTAAGTCGTTAAGGGAAGCAAAAATGCATGCCATCGATTATGAGGGTCATATTTAGAGATGTTGGGAAAACTTTTGGAGTTTTCCCCGCTCAGTACAAGTGCATCCTAGCTTCCAATCATTTCTGCAAGGAGATAGCTCACTTGTTGATACCAAGGCAGCCTATGAGGGGAACCTTGGTGGCCAAAATCTCAAAGTGGAAAATGGCCATCCTATGAGTAGTAATGACATGCCTCTCAGTGAATAGGTACCAAGCCATGTAAATCCCATTAGGGCTTGCAACACTTCCACGAGAAGTGGTTGTGATGGCAACATGGATAGAACCAATGGGCCTGTGAGTGTTGATAAGCATTATGTGTGTGGTTCTAATTTTGTTGCTAGTAAGGCTCTTGAGAGACCTTTGGTGTTGGAATCATGCTTCCGGGTGGATGTTGTTCCCTCCAGTGGAAGCATGGTTCTTATGGAAGAAAATTTGCAGTATGGACGTAAACAAGTAAAGACATCTTTTGTAAAGAGGATGCAAAATGCTAAAAGTCCACCTATACTTCACAAAGTTCATAAGGATGTGAGGCCATTTGGCCATAGGGATAAGTTTGCATTGAGTTCGTTAGACCAGTGCAGCAAATTGAGGGAGTGCAAGAATATTAAGGGAAATGTGAGATGGGTTTGGAGACCCAAAATCTCCAAAAGTATGGCAGGAGTGTCGGATGCAAGGCCAAGGATCCCATCTGGATATATTCTGTTGAACCCCCAAGAGGATAAGACTAGATATACATCTGACAATATACACTGCCTTGGGATACACCCATGTGATGTCCCTAGGCTTGAAGCTCTACCTAGTTTGGGTCGAAGCACTGATTTATGTGAAAACCCAAATAGGGGAGGTTCGAATGAGTACAAAGCTATGATTCTTTCTCCCAAAGGAGCCACTCAGCCGCTTGAACGACCAGTTTATTCGGCTGACAATAAATGTGGGACACACGAGCCCACTAAGGCCGTTCATTCAGCTCATACTGCCCAAGAAGAGATCAGCTTTATTGATGGGGTATTTGTGGAAAGGCTTGGGCTTGTAGCTCTACAGGAAGAAAACCCTAAGATTTAAAAAAAAAAAAAAACCAAGATCAAGCTTTTAGCTAACTTGCATGAGTAGCATGGGGTTAGTCGACCTATGATATGCTATCCTTGGCACCATGGGTAGTTTGAGAGGGTGTGATGTATATGCCAAGGACATCAGTATTATGTGGACTAAAATGACCTATCTAGTTTTACTCTACAGGAAGAAAACCCTAAGATTATATATAAAAAAAATACAATATCAAGCTTTTAGCTAACTTGCATGAGTAGGATGGGGTTAGTCGACCTATGATATGCTATCCTTGGCACCCTGGGTAGTCTGAGAGGATGTGATGTATATGCCAAGGACATCAGTATTACGTGGACTAAAATGACCTATCTAGTTTTAAGCTAGGAAGGCTAGCTGCTTTGGATATTATGTCCAGATCTCGTTAGGCCAAGAGGGCCATTTGTCTGTTTAGTACGGGTGCGGTTAATGGTTTCTTGTTTGAGTTCTGTGCTAGATAGGTTCGGAAGAAGAGCTTGGAAGGAGCCTTTTGTTGCGAGGAAGCTTCTTGTGGCCCTCTCCAGGTGATATCTTTCCTTTATGAGTACTGTGGTTTTTATACTATACATGTTTGTGTACTTGTTAAGGGTTTTTTCTTTTCTTGTTGGGGACCGGCTCCAAGGCATGAAGTCTCGAGGTTTCGGTTTAGTATGTTTGAGGGAGGTCTGCGTAGTCGTTGCCTCATGTGAAGACATTGCCATGCATTGAGAGACCTGTGTTAGAAGGGAGTTCTAGTGACCCTGTTCTGCTAGCCTGCTAGGGAGCCGTTCCAGGAGTTCTTGTTAGTTGTGAGGCAGTTAGAGAAGCCTGTCGAAGAAAAATAATGATGATAAAGGAAAAAAACCCTGAATATCTTCAAGAAAATAAATAAATACGAAGGTGTGTAAAAAGGGATTCTAACCCCCTATCAAAGAAAAGAAAAGAAAGAAAAACTTATAAGCAGTTGATCATTGCCTTGTGAGGGCCTGGTAGGTTCCTGGGGACGAGTCAGACCTGGGGCCGATACCTTGTCTTCCTAGGGGTGGCTTCTTGCTGGAAAAAACAAAACAAGGAAGGTTGGAGCGAAAATAAAAGTGAGCGTTAGAAAAGGATTAAGTGTCGCCTTGCGAGGGCTTGGTAGGTTCTCAGGTATCGAGACAGGTCCTGAGGCCGATGCCCTGTTCTCCTTGGGTCACTACGCTCAGCTCCCTCCTTTTTACATGCTCGAGTATGTCAATACAATAAAACCCTAAAAGAAGAAATGTGCTACAATAAAATACTTCTTGATCAGGCTATAGGAGTCCTCAGCTAGTAGGGGCTCCTAGTTGTGTTGTCCTTAGTTGGTAGGTAGTTCAGACCACCACTTAGGGCAACCTCTTTGACAGTTCTTTTTAGTTTGGCTGTGTTGGAGCAGTTGGTTAATGACTCGCTTCGGATCTTCTCTTAGATGATGCTAGGCCTACTCCTTGTGGATGTCATGCCTTGGTTTGTCAGGGGGTAGGGTGAGCATTGTGTTGTGTTTTATTGCATCTTTGTTTTGTATCAGCTTGATGCTTCCTTTGGTTGTTTTGTGCAGATCTACTGTGGGATTCGACGGGCTGAGTCGCCCTATCCCATGGTCGCCAATGAGAGCAGAATTTTGGTGCCAAGAAGTGCTTAAAAATAGCTAAAAATTATGAATATCTAGGGAAAAATATTCAACGTCGAAGGCAGCGGGTCGATCTAGGACGATTTTAAGCGCCAAAGTGCTTTAAAGGTGCCTGAGTGACACTTGTTGATTTTTCATAATTTTTTAGATAGTCGTGCAGGTTGACAAGAGTTACCGGCCAATGCGGGATGCCGAGCCGGATGCCCAGGATTTTTCAGAGCTCAATTCGGAGTCTGGACGGGGAAATGGCCACAAAATGGTCAAGATATGAAAAGGTGGACACTTGGGAGGCCAAAATTGAGCATGCCTTTTAGGTTTGGACCCCCCCCAAAATTTTTTTATGCACCTTATGAAGCAAAAAAAGTGGAGAGAGAATGAAGAGGGATGAAAAAACATGGAGGAAGATGGCGCTCGAAAAATGCGCCATGGAGGATGGAGAGGCAACTTGCCTGCTACAAACAACCCCCCCAATTGATCATGGGGCTTGAATCCCCTCTCCCTGCTGACTCTATCGCCGTGCTTCGCTCCTCCAATGGCGGTCTCTATGAAGAATTCTGATTTCAGTCTTTCTCTCTCCTCCCTCTCTCTCCCCTAAAGGCAGATTCATGTGGTGAAGAGGAAGAAGAAGAATGGGTGATGGATGCTTGCCCAATGAAGACCGAGTTGTTCCATGGTGTAAGAAGATTGAAGATTGCTGAATGTGGACTGTCATGAGCAGTAATGGTGGCTGGAAATCAGTCCCGAGATATGGCAAATAAAAACCCACAACCCGCAAAAGAATGGTAATCTCATTTTTATGAAGGAAAATGGTGTTTTTATGCAATTTGCTTCATGCATTCTTGTTCCCATGAGATGATAATGCATTATAATGTTGTCTTCAATGTCTTTCAATTGCTTATGCTCAGAAAATCAAAAAATCATAAGTGTTGTGGATGAAATTAGTAGTGAAAAACCCGTAAATATGCAAAATAGGGGGAAATTGGGTGTTTTTGAGATATCAATGGAAAATATCATAAGACACACCAACTAAACTTGTCTTTTTGCTGCAAATGAACCTAAGGGCCACAGTCCATAACCCATTTTGAATTTTTAGTCATTAAATATTGAAAAAATACAAGGAAAATAGGGAAAATAATGAAAAAATAGAAAAAAAATAGATTTTGAGTGCCGAAAATTAAGGGAAAAAAAGATTCATGTTTGTGGATGTATGGGGGGGTCTGAAGTATGAGGTTTAGCCTCAGTTCAGCCCTACCTTTATGTTATAGTGAGTTTTTATGGCTTTTTATGCAATAAAAATGTGAAAAATGAACCCTAAACCTATGCCCCATGCACCACCTAATGGGTGAGGGGATTGGAGTGTATGAAAAGTGTGTAAATGTTGAATGAAATGATAAAAAGTTTACTGGTTTTTTTAATGCATACCATATAGATTGGATGATATTTAAAGATTAAGAACCTAGTAGCACGAGGGTTTCTCGGTGCTAGGTTCATGCAACGCTGCATACGAGTGATAGAGAAATCCATTGAAAGAATGTTTTTGCACTAAGTACCAAAGCTGATTTTCTTAACTGTTTGAGCACGTGGACATTCACAATTTGCATGAAGCATGAAATTTAGAAAGTATCAGACAATACCTCCTAGATGCATAGCAATTGCTTTTTAGAGGAATATGACCAACGTTGAGTGAGTAAGGTTGTCCAAGCTGTAGGCTATGCATTGGGTCTAGGGGAAAGAAAGTGAGGAAGCATGGTATATCTCCTGGAAATATGCAAATCATAAAAGAGAGGAGTTTGTGTTCATGTGTGTTATATATGTTTAGCGACGCATCGAGGGGCCAATCCCCAAGGTGTAGGAGAGTCGCAGTGAGGTAGCGGCAGTCAATCGTGGGAGGACCTCCTATGTTTGTGTTTCATGCTATTTGGCAATGTGCAGGGACTCCCTCTGAGGAGTGTTAATTGGGTTGGAGTTGGACTACAAGACGTGATACAAACGCAAGATGCTTAGGAAGATGATGTATGTGTCATCCACGCTCCTGGCCGCGAGGCCGTGGGGTTGTTGAGCGCATGATAGAGGTCCAGCTAGTGCATGAGCCAGTACCGGCCCATTTTAGGTCCCATCAGTGGTGCCTTTGCCGGGAGCTGCCTATAAATGGCGGTTTTCGAATCTAGGGTTTCAAGGGACCCTAAATTACCTATAAAATGGGGTTTGTTCAAGGATGGAAAAAGTTGGCTTTCCCTGTACAAAACTTACTAATGGACTTAGTTAGTTATGTAGAGCATGAGTCCTCTGCAGAAGATAATTTATGTGATAAAAAGAGTAGCCCATTAGTGGTTACCCCATCCTCTAGTACGATGGCATGGGCCGAGGTTCGCCTTGGTGTGGTCTCTACCCAAGAGAAATCCATTGAAAGAATGTTTTTGCACTAAGTACCAAAGCTAATTTTCTTAACTATTTGAGCACGTGCACATTCACAATTTGCATGAAGCATGAAATTTAAAAAGTATCAGACAATACCTCCTGGATGCATAGCAGTTGCTTTTTAGAGGAATATGACCAACGTTGAGTGAGTAAGGTTGTCCAAGCTGTAGGCTAGGCATTGGGCCTAGGGAAAATAAAGTGAGGAAGCATGGTATATCTCCTGGAAATATGCGAATCATAAAAGAGAGGAGTTTGTGTCCGTGTGTATTATATATGTTTAGCGACGCATCGAGGGGCCAATCCCCAAGGTGTAGGAGAGTCGCAGTGAGGTAGCGGCAGTCAGTCGTGGGAGGACCTCCTATGTTTGTGTTTCATGCTATTTGGCAATGTGCAGGGACTCCCTCTGAGGAGTGTTAATTGGGTTAGATTTGGACTACAAGACATGATACAAACGCAAGATGCTTAGGAAGATGATGTATGTGTCATCCACGCTCCTGGCCGCGAGGCCGTGGGGTTGTTGAGCGCATGATAGAGGTCTGGCTAGTGCATGAGCCAGTGCCGGCCCGTTTTAGGTCCCATCACCACTTAGTGGCGAATGTGGTCTTATGCCTATCCTCAAGATGCAATTGCACTTGATTGTATCTTGAGAAGCCGTCCAGGAAACTATAGGCTTCTTTACAAGCCACTCTCTCGAGCATGTACTCAGTGTATGGCAATTGATAATTGTCTCTCTTCGTAGCAGTGTTTACCTTTTTGTTGTTGACACACACTCTAATCTTTTCATTATTTTTCAAGACGATCACTATGGGTGAGACCCAGCCTATGTGCCCAATCTCATAAATGAGTCCTTCTCTTAACAGCTTATCAATCTCTTCTTTTATTGCCTGAGCGTGCTTGGGATTCATTAGATATGGTTGTTGCAACATTGCATCGGATGTCATGGGTATGTTGTGAGTCACTACACCCAAATCTGCCCCTTTTAGCTCATTGAGAGACCAAGCAAACACGTCTCTATACTCTCACAAGAGAGGAGTAATGATACTTGCTTTCTCTTGTTTAGTCAAGTCAAGTCATTGGATACGGTTGTTGCAACATTGCATCGGATGTCATGGGTATGTTGTGAGTCACTACACCCAAATCTACCCCTTTTAGCTCATTGAGAGACCAAGCAAACACGTCTATATACTCTCACAAGAGAGGAGCAATGATACTTGCTTCCTCTTCTTTAGTCAAGTGATTGACTATAAAGACAATTCAGGGTGTTTCCCCTTCCTTAGCTAAATTGACCTCCTTGACCTTGGTAGGTTCTTCTATTGGTTTGTTGGCTAGTCCTTGGCATTTGGCTTCCACCAAGATCACTACCCTATTTCCTTTTTTGAACTTCGTGAATCTTTTTGGTAGGTCTTGTGACTTTCTTTGCTCATCAGTCTATGGTTCCTTGGGTTTCTTTCTCCTTTCCTCCTTCAACCTTTGGCATCTTAGGTGAACAGGTAGGTCCCCTTTGGTGCGTCTAGTCTTAAGAGGTTGAGGTAATTCAAAATCACTATCTGAGCTTACTTCTAACTCAGAATCAAACTCTTTGTCTTTGCTAAAAGAGGGAGTCTCACCTAGAGGTCACTTCTCAGAGGGTGAATCCGTCCTTTGGAATAATGGTGCAGCACTTGGTTGGACTGCTTGCTCGTAATCTATGACTCCTATGTGCTCCAACCATGTGTGGTCGCAATCCATGTGCATGACTCCATTCTCAATCCTAAAAACATTCCTCTTCCTTGGTTTGGAGTCTATTCGTATCTGTTCTATCTTAGTGACTGGGTTGCCTGCTAGCTTGTTTGTCAGATGCTCTAGGATCTCAAGGAGTTATCGCTTGTTGCTAGGGATATGGAATTTGAGAGGATTTGGTCATTTGTTTGAGCTTTTAGCTCAAACTGGCACTAAAGGTTTCGTCTTTGGCCTTACCAACTTCCTTAGCAACTTGCTCATACTCCTCACCATCCAAGAATGGCAGGTTGATGGTATCTAGCATGTGCATCCAGTCTCTCTCATCTTCTCGACAAGGGATATACTTAGTCAACTGGTCGTAAGATTTTCTAATCTGGGTGCCATCCTTCAGCATGGCTGAGATTGCATCTAGGTCGATTGATGTTGTCTTCCAAGTTTCCATCTCTACCCTCACTGCCTTTTTTCTATTGCCTTAGAAGATTAGACCATTATCCTAGTCCTTTATGACCCGCACATTGGGCATCCAAGGCTGGCCTAGCAGGATGTCATAGTCCACCTCCTTCATGACTATAAAGTCAATAGAGAATTGGACTCTTGCAATCTTCAAGGGCCACTTCTTTAGCACTCCAAATGGCCTTACCTTCATTCTGTTAGCTAGCATGACATTAAACTTAGCATTCTCAACACGCAGGTTATCCAAGCCTAGAGCATTGGGCGGTTGATTACACCAACTCTTGCCCCCGTGTCTATAATTCCATTTCTTGTGGTATCCCTAAGAGCTAAGACTGGTAAGACAACATGCATTTCCCTACCTTCCCAGCAAACATTGATGTGCAAGGATTTGGGCATTGATTGCAGTGTCAGACTCGGTATTTACGTCTCTACATCATGTCCATGCAAGTCAATGGATAGCTTGCTCCATCGAGCCTTCAATCCACTGTTTCAGCTCTTGCCACAGTGCCCATAAGTAGGTCTCCTAGGCTTAGCATCACAGGGTAGTCACTAGTATGGTGAGGAGGTTGCTAGCCGCTTGCTTTTCTCCAAATCTTGCATTTCTAGGCCAATGGCCTTGACTAATGCGTTGGCTCGTAGCATTTGAGCTCTGTCTAAGTGGCACTACTTGTGGTGTAGTCACGTCTCTCAATTTTGGTCGTGATGGTGAGATTGGCATGCTTATGCTTGAGAGATCATCGATCTCATCTTCCAATATGGGCTCAACATCTTTTAGGTGTTCTTGGGCCTCTTTCACCCATTCCTTCACTTTCTCGATGGCTTCGAGTTGGCGCTTTGGGTTGGGGTATTCCCCTACCTCCGCACTTACCTTCTCAGTTGTCTGACACCTTTTTTCTAGTAGAGCAGGCAGTATTGTGGCACTCTCCATTTTTAGCGTGACCTTTGCGTCTGATTTCTTTTTCATTCACCTCTATAACTCTTTTTTCTGATTAAGGCTACGTTTAAGTTGCTAGGCCCTGGCAATGATATGCCAGCCTACTTTGTCTGCCCGTGGGACATGCAACAGGATGGGTGTGGCCTCCCCATCGAGTGTCTTGATACCAAACAATGCCAATGGGACTGATGGCAGAATTTTACCAAACTAGAGAATGGTTTTTGTCTAGGGAAATTGGCAAAGAGATAAGTGATTCCACACTCCATGCATCTAAGATCTACCTTGTCAAGCCTGCTCCCTTTTGAGGTAGTGCAAGAAGATATGTCTCAGGTGATCACAAGTCCACCAACATGAGATTGGCTCTTAGGTCTACCCTCCTATGCCCCTACCTCTATCACTACCTAATGCCATCACTGGTATTGGTCTGTAATCCATAAGGATTGGATTACCCTCTTCATCATCATACGAGACGTAAGGGTTCACGAAGGTTCTTCGTCATTTGGCTCCTCCACATAGTGGACTGGAGTGTTGCTCGATAGATGGGTTACATAGGGTCCAGGTGGTCTGGGTATTCATGTGGGGTTTTTCTCCAACCTAGGAATGGATGGTTTAGCATCGTTGGGTGGCGGGAGACCCAATGGGGCTCCCCTTTTGCAAACGGTTGGCGGCCTATTTGCTAGGTAAGGCTAATTATAAGGTTGCAAATATGGAAGTCTCCTTGGTAGTCTACAATGCATGGCATCATGGCCAAACCTACCACAATTTGCGCAAGGTCGGGATCTAGGTTCCTCGCACTCAGCTGGCAAGATGTTTCTACCATAGTACACACATTGAACATGAGGGCATGTTGGTCATCTCACCATCTTAGCTTGGCTAGCTCCATCTTCATCTCCTCTAGCTCCTAACTTGGGTCAACACCCTTTCCTTTGTCTTGAGTACTTGGGCCTCATCTTTGACTTGATGTTGTAGCTCTCTCAGAGTTTATAAGGTTAGGCTCTTCTTGGCTTGAGCTCCAGGAGCTTCTCTCCCTCCTTGAGCTAGTCATCCACTTTGATGGCCTCTTCAAAAACCCTAGCTAGTGTGCCTCTCTGCAAGCTTGAGTTGCCTGCCAAGGCCTTGTAGAGTTCCTCACTTCGTATCCCATTGATGAAGACTGTGGAGACTGCTCTCTCCATGGGTCATTTGTTCATCGAGATTCTCTTAAAGAGACTCCTTACATGGGTCACATAATCCCTGATGTCTTCCTTATCACTCTGTTTTACGTTCATGACATACGATCAGGTTGTCTAAGTAACCACCAGCCTCCAAGAATCTCTTAATGAAGAGATTCTTGAGGTTATTGAAGTCATTGTGCTCTACGGCATCTAGGTTGGTGTACCAATTCCTTCCCTTATCGCCTAAGCATAGGCCAAAAGCTTGTGATCGTTGAGCAAGATTGGTGAGGTCGTTGGCTTCACATACCTACTCGAACTATTCTACAAAGTTGTAGGGATCATTGTCTGGCTTGTATTTATCTAGCTGCTTCCTGACTATAGGGATTTTAGATTGGCTGTTGGATCCCCGTGTCACATGCCTACCTAACAATTCCCTAGTAGCATGTTTTAGTGGTCCATCGGGGAACTATCCTAGGTAGATTTGCCCGGAACTCAAGAGAATGCACGGGGTCTATCATCTAGGTCTCCTAGAGCCCACACCGTAAATGGAAGGTATTGGCCGTCCCCACAAGGATCAACCTGCAAGCTTGGGGTTCTAATTTGATAATTGAGGTCTCGATACATCAGCTAGCTCTATCGGAGGTGTCCCACAAGGGCTTCTCATCCTGGCTGGAGCAATCGTAATTACCCTTGGTTCATGGAGTGCAACACTTTTTTCCAATAACTTATTAGGCTTTAGGGAACCTTAATGGAGTTTTGGCACAACCACCGCACCTTTCCCCTAAGCTAATTACTAATCAAGGTTTTAACACCTCACCCTAGGTAAGTCAATGCTCGGCTCTATCTAATTTTTTCTAATTAAATTTTTATTCAATGTCTTGAGAGAAGCTCCTAGCTTATTAGGACCACCTATCTGTAGAATAGATTCGTCAGGGATCTCGCCCACCTGTTTCCCACAAATGGTTTTCTTTAGTTTTCTAATTATCTATCACATTAAGTTATGACATATGAAAGTAGCTTCGTTAATTAACCTGTTATTATCACAAGTTCCTTCACATAATTTTTAGGGCACAACACAAAGACAGAGAAAATAGTCTTTTGGCAAAACATATTTCGCAAAGTTATTTACAATGATTTTTCCCTTCTGCCTATGCAAAAGATAAACCTCTGTTCACCAAAAAATACCTTTTGTCTATGCAGAAGAAAAGAAACCCTCCAAGATTTTCATCCCTTCACTAGTACTGGGGATTCCAGGATCCCATCTTGATCTAGTATATATTTTTCTATACAATTTTTTGTTGATTTAATGTATTTATTATTTCATGATATGATCCAAATTATTTTCTATAAATTATTATAAAATTCATATGCATCTATTTATTATTAGAAAAATAAAATAGAGATAGTCACTTTTAGGGGAAATTTATAAAATAATCCATTCCCTAACACCGTCTACCTTTTTTTTGTTATTATGATTACATGCGTCATTAATAAAATAACAATAAATATCACGAAATAAACCATAATTACAATATTTTCTTAATGACAGACATATAATCCTTTTCCAAGTGAAAGAGTATTTTAATTGAATAGTTAATTATTATATTCCTTAGGTTATTTTTCTAAGTGACAATTCATATGCATTTTCTTTAGAATACGTTTATAATCGTTTAAAGCCAAATATAGAGATAAGCTTATAAAACATTATTTTTTTCCAAATTGACAAGATGTTACCTCTATCAAGTTTGCAGTAAGGGGGATTTCGCCAATTCCTATTGTGTCATTTTCTCCATTAGCCGCGTTCCTTGCTTTCCTTGCTTCAAATGGGCTTTTTGAATTTTTGCAACCACACGAAGCCATGGATGTCAAGCGAAAGTGACGTGGTAGTTCAGGGAGAGTTGGTGGTCGTCCAAAAATTTTTTAGCATTGTTTCTCTTAGCGATATGGTCTTATGGGACGAAGGTGTAACAGGGGATAGAGAAAATGAAAATGAGATAGAAGGGGGGCATTTTCCTCTTTCAAGCTCAAAGCTTCAATGGATAAGAGAAGTGGAGAAAATTTTCCATCATCAAGAAGTATTTCTTCTTACTTTCTTTGTGAATGAGAGGGGGTATATTTATAGGCATGAGGGGGAGCATGCACTCGACTCATTCTTTTGGCTACTTGTCAAAAATCAAGTGAGCTTGATTTAAAATGTATTTTGATTGCCTACTTGTTGGATGGTGGCATGGAATGATTATTTTATGTTGCCTCTCCCTCCATGCATAAAAAGTCATGAATTCTAGCCTATTTTTTCAAAACATCTTTTTTATTTCAAAACAACTTCATCTGGTGGTTTTTGGCCAAGTTACCTCATGACTTATCTAGTTTATACAAGCATGCCATACTCTTTGATACTTAACTTATTCAATATCATGCTCATTCTTGCGCATTCTTCATCTATCAATTAAGGCTTTTGAGATTTGTCTTGTGGTTATGAAATCAATGCAATCTTTGACGCATTAAATGGAATTCAGAATGCTAAATCAAATATAATGTGGAAAAATTTATGGTCAAGCCGTTGTAATATTATTTACGAGGCGTCTTTGCTTTTTGTTGGTTGAGAACATTGAGGCATCTTCTTATGTCAGATTGCAGAATTGATTTAATGTAAGACTTGATATTAAGAAAAGTAGAGTTTAACCTAGGAGAAAACCTTTCAAGTATGAGGTTTAGAGTAATGAACTTAAGAGCTTATGAATGTTTACTAGAAATGGATTTGTTGATTTCCAATGATGCTCATATCCATTGCGGAAAATGTCAAGTCACATTTCAAGATTTGAACGGTGAAATAGCAACTACACAAGGTGAAACAAGGAAACCTAAAGTTCAATTAGTAAAAGCTTATCGAATTGTGAAAGGCTTGAAGGAGGGATTACATGTATACTTGATCAAGCTTAACAAGGTAAATCAAGATGGTCAGATAGAAGAAGAACCATCCTGGTTAAAAGAGTACACTGTCATATTTCCTGAAGAGCTAACTGAGTTACCTCCACAAAGAGAAATCAATCATAAGATCAAACTTATTCTAGGAGCTACTCCTGTGGCCAAGAGACCTTACAAAATATCTATTCCTAAAGCCATCAAAACTAAAAGAGCAACTTAGAAAACTACTAGAACAAGGGTATATTCGACCAAGTAGTTCACCATGGGGAGCCCCAGTATTATTCCAAAAGAAGAAAGATGGAACTCTCCAACTACTAAGGGTTAAACCAGGTAACAGTAAAGAATAGGTACCCAATCCAGATGAAGATAGACGAGTTTCTTGATCGTCTACAAGGAGCAAGGATCTTTTCTAAGATCGATCTTCAGTTAGGATATTACCAAATTAGAGTAAAAAATGAAGATATTCCAAAGACAACCTTCAACACAAGATACGATCATTTCGAATTCATTGTGATGTCATTTGGGTTGGCAAATGCCCCATCTATCCTTAACAGGTTGATGTAGGACATTTTCAGACCTCATCTTGATGATTTTGTTATTGTATTCTTTGATGACGTCCTAACTTATTCTAAGGAGGAAAAAGATCATGAACCACATCTTTGCATTGTCCTAAAGACAATGAGAATACACAAGTTGTATGCCAAGAAGAAGAAGTGTGCCTTCTTCAAAAGGAAGATTGAGTACTTGGGATTCATAGTGTCTGCTAAAGGTATATCAATAGATCCTACCAAGGTCAAAGATGTTCAAGATTGGCCACTCCCAACCACTATCAAGGAAGTGAGAAGTTTTCTAGGTCTGGCAGGTTGGTATAGGGTATTCATTAGAAACTATGCCCAAATTGCAGCACCTCTTACACACAAACCTACTCAAAAAGCAAATTGCCATTATCTGGACACCAATTGAACAATCTAGCTTTGAGCAACTAAAGCATAGTTTGGTAACTGCTCCTATTTTAAGGCTACCTGACTTAAGCAAGGAATTTGAAGTTGTCACAGATGCCAGCTCTCTTGCATTGGAATATGCGTACTAATGCAGAAAGGTCATCCTGTAGCTTACTCTTCAAGAAATTTGAAAGCCCATGAAAAGAGATATTCTACTCACGACTTGGAGTTGTTAGCTGTAATTCACGCTCTCAAATTATGGAGACATTACTTGCTTGGAAATAAGTTTTCCTTAATTACAGATCTTAAGTGGATTTTTACATAGTTTGATCTTAATATGATGATCTTGAGGCAACGATGGATCAAAATTTTGCAGGATTATGACTTTGAAATTAAGTTTAGACCTGGTAAAGAAAATGTAGTAGTAAATTCCCTTAGTCATAAAGCCTTTCTTAATGCTCTTATCGCAGAAGAACCATCTAGGGCAAACACTCTGGCTACAATGATATCAATGCCAACTAATCCTATCACCAAGTTAACT
This sequence comes from Lygodium microphyllum, assembly GCF_053477565.2. Lineage (NCBI taxonomy): Eukaryota > Viridiplantae > Streptophyta > Polypodiopsida > Schizaeales > Lygodiaceae > Lygodium > Lygodium microphyllum. The sequence goes on along the minus strand of NC_141137.1, from coordinate 116,622,894 downwards.
AAGGATGAAGTAAATAAGGACCCAGACTATCAACAATTGTTTTGGGAATTTCAAAATAAGAAACAAGATCCCAAACTCAAGACAAAATATCAAGAATTCTCTACATATGAAGACGAAGGACTTGTTTATTTCAGAATGAGACTGTGCATTCCTTCAAGTCAGATTCTCAAGAGGAGGATACTTTGGGAAGCACATGACTCTCCTTTTTCAAGACCCTCGAGGTATGAAAAAACTCTTAATGGTGTTAGGAAAATCTATTATTGGTAAAGACTCGAGGGTGATGTACCTAAGTATATCACTGAATGTCTAAATTGCCAAAGGGTAAAATCTGAACGTGTCAAGTTACTAGGAAAACTCCAACCACTTGACATTCCCCAGATAAAATCAGAGTTTATTAGCATGGACTTTGTAGTTGGGTTACCTTCGGAGGATATGACTTAATAATAGTAATAGTAGACATCCCAACAAAGGTTGCTCATCTTATTCCAATTAAAACCAATTACAAAGCTTCAGATATTGCAAGAATTTTTGTAAAATATATTTCTAGGTTACATGGGTTACCTAAAAGGATCATCAATGATCGTGATTCTCTTTTCACATCACATTTCTAGAAGAGTTTATTTGAAGCCATTGGGACCTTTCAGTACTGCTTATCATCCACAAACTGATGGGTAGACAGAACGAGTTAATCAAGTAATTGAGGATATTTTAGCACGCATATTGTAGCAAGGAACCTAAAAGATGCATTCGGTATCTATCCGTAGTGGAATTTGCTTATAATGCCTCCTATCATCAAAGTATTGAGATGACTCCATTTCAAACACTATATGGTCAAGATTGCCATATGCCACTTAATTTTTCTGATCCTACTCTAAGGGTAGACGCTTCAAAAAAAATATTAGAAGAAATTGATGATCAAATCAAGATTATTAGACAAGATATTCAAGCTTCCAAGGATCGACAAAAGACATATGCTGATCTAAAAAGGCAAGAACGAATCTTCAAAGAGGGAGACATGGTCTTCATCCGTGTCTATCTCCAAAGAAGAGTCCTTTGTTGTTAGGAGAATTTAAGAAGCTAAGTCCAAGATATTGTGGACCCTATAAGGTTCTTAAGTGCTTCGGACCAAGCACTTACAAGATACAACTCCCTTAGAATATAAAAATCCAAAATGTATTTCATGTTAGCTTATTGAAAGCATACGTAGCTAACCCTTACCATATCCTTGATGATCAACAAAGTGTAATACCTAACTAAGGAGTCGAGCTACAACTTGACCGAGTAATTTATCTAAGGGAGAGAAAATTGAGGAGTAGAACCCTTAGAGAATACATTGTTTAGTGGAAGGATTATCCTGAAGAAGATGCGACATGGATAGATGAGAATATTATTTATCAACAATACCCACGGTTTCTCTCGAGATGAGGACATCTTGATCTCTCTAAGGGAAAAAGAATATAATACTTCCATGCAATTAAAAAGTTAGTTAGTTAGTTCAAAAGTTAGTTAGTCAATTAGTAAGTTGGTAAGGTTACTAACTAAAGACTAACTAAAGTAAAAACTAACTAACGTTAATAACTAACTAACTAATAATTAAATTTATTTATTTATTTTTAAAAGTGAGGATCGTAACCCGATATTTTTTCGGATTGAGAATGACTATAGCCACCCATCATGGAAGTTACAACGTGAACGAGAGTTCTGAGCAATATTAGTCATTAGTATCAGTGTATATAGTATGGATGTCCAAAAATACTAGATTTTTGGACAAAACTAGCATATTTTTTATATTTTAGATATTATTTATTGTAAATATCCTAAAAAGCTATGGAAACTTCTAGAACATGGTGTCATGTAAAAGAATCAAGTGGCTTTTTTAGGTAGTTTTGAAGATTAATACAAAAGAAAGGATTGGTAAAATCGTGTGTGTCACGATCGCAGTTTATAGGCAACAAACAACACTTCGAATAGGGAGAAGAAGGAGTGATCTGAAATATTTCTAAGCAAGTGTCTTGAGGTTTTACCCCCCTTTCGGAGCCAATGGAACCATCCAATTTGTGATTTGAGGATCAAATTGCTGATTTTTCCAAGATCCCCTCCATAAAGAGCTCTTCTTCTTAGCCACAACCCTTCTTCTCTAATTTAACTATAAATAAGAGGCATAGGGAGTAGTTTAGAGAAGCACAAGGAGAACTCAAGAGACTGCAAGAGGAAGATAGAGAGGGGAAGGTAGAAGGATACCCCTCCAACCAAGAGGCTGCGAGACAGAGCTAGAGAGAGACGGGGGTAGGGGGGAGAGAGAGAGAGAGAGAGAGAGAGAGGAGTTACCCTCAAGAGACTGCAAGGGAGAGAGTTAGCTCAACCCCCTGTCTCGATCATCGACTAAGCCATCTTCTCTTATAACACCATATTGGGGAATATGGAAATTTTCCATAAGTTTAGGACATGTGGTTAAATCTTTCGATTTGTCATAACTTGAACACTATAACTCCAAATCGAGTGTTCTATAGCTTAATAGATTCCATTTTTCAAGCGCTTTCCAATGATAGGTTATATCATATGGTTTTGAGAAACTTATTGGCATGTTATTCGGGTGCCACCTTTTTAGTATTCGAAAAATGGAAATCCGGAGATTCCCAAACTCACTACTATTGTGTTTTATGCTCTCCCATCCCAAATTCATTCCTCCTTCTTTATCTCTCAAATCCAGTTGTGAATGGTGGCTCCAAAGAGAGAGGTGAAATGACCATGAGAACCACCACAACCGGTCAAAGAATAGGCATTATCGGAGATATGGGAGTGTGCAAGGTTTTCGAAGTTTCCACTACCAAAGGAACATCGGTGTGGTGAATGCAAGCGAGAGCAAAGACAAATTTTCCAATGCCGTTGTGCCAAACCAGGTTATTCACTACTAGGCTATTATTTTGTCACATAAAATAATAAGGTTTATGCCAAATTTCTAGAAAAAGAAATATAAGCCTTTGCATCAAATGGTACAAGAGCTACTTGTTAGATTGCACAGACAACATTCGTATAAGAATTAATTACATAAAAATATTAGCTTCTATATTTTACACTTACACAAATTGACAGTTTCATCTAGAAAGCATCTAGTACTACACACATAAACGATTAATCGCTATGCTTTGTAGTTAGATTAATTAAGCTTCCTCTCTTTTTCATTCACTTTCCTCACACTTGAATATTAGCACACAAGTTCTCTACTTGAGTGTACATACTTTTCTTTCTCTAAAGCATCTCTTCTCTAATCCTTGAATACTAGCACTCAAGTTTTCCACTCGAGTGTACATATTGGCATTCAAGTTCTCCACTCAAGTTTACATACATTTCTTTCTCTAAAACTTCTCTCCTCTAATGCTTCTCACTATAGACACCGGACTTGATTAGTCAAAATTCAATTTGTGCCCTTAATTACAAGGTTCCACTCCTACCTTCTTCTACTCAAATTGAATACGTAAGCATATCTACAAAATTTGAATGTGATTTTAATTAAATCCTATTGATGAGGTGGTGGTCCTCACATTGTAATAGCTAATAGTGGATAAAATGAATTTTATTCCTCCCACTGTGTTTAGCATACTTATACTTTAATGCACACGAGTGCCATTTAATAAATGAATCCTCTTTTCACCACTCGAGTAGACACAACCTACACTTGAGTGCTTTCTTATCCCATAATACTTTGAGTTCCATAGTAATAGTCCAAAGAACTAAAATTCTCATAGAAACCACTTCTCTACTATTGTACTATGATTACTTCTCATCACGGATGCATGAATCAATAATATGATTCTCATTGAAATAACTTCTCTACTACCATGATTACTTCTCACCAACACATGAATTAATAAAATGTTCTCATCTTACTGTCATGCCCATACATTCTCAAATCCTTTATGCAATAGAACTTTATCACAAAGATTAATGGCAAGGAACCACTTATCCTCTTTTTCTATTGTTTTGTGATTTTTAAGAACTTTCTTATTATGTTCTCTGTTCCCTTTAATAGTCCAACTCTAAACTATGATTAACGATGCAATTAACAACCATACAAGAAGAAACCTCAAAGATTTACAAGATTGTAGTATACATGCCTCTTTCTTATCTTCTCATTGTAGTCCTTACTTGAATTGGAACTTGATGGTGGTCTCATGATCTTGTGATAGCCCTTTGTGTGTCAAGCTCTCAATTTAATGTCTTAGAACCTCCCTCCAATCTTCAGCGATGCACTTCGCAAGAGAATGAACAACAACAACAACAAGAATAATAGAAGGGTGGATGCAATGGAGTACTTCATTCTCTTGTCACGCGCACACGCACACGCACATGCACACACACACACACACACACACAATGGCAATGGAGAAGTAAGAAGAAAAGAATAAAGAGATATTGAAATCATAAGATGGTACAACAAGAATGAGCTCTTCCATTCACTTTTTCGTTTTTCATACATGTAGATTGGAATTAGGGTTTCCACTGTGACAGTTGGGCACTCTATCACTTTTGATTCTTCTTGTAATGCTTCTATTACACAATGCGATTCCTTAAATAATGTGCATCTCAAAAAAATGTGAGAAATGTTGAACAAGTGAATGTGTTATTAAAATGAGAATTCTTGCACATTTACATACTATTAAATGCCAAACATAAAAAGCTTGCACATTTTGAAATGGACCATTGCATATTAAAATCGAGAAAAATTAACAGTATAGATGCATTTGCATCAAAAAATTAGTCACTCTACAATTGTATGGCTTGTTAATATGATACCGAGAGTGCACTAGGCATTACTTGCCAAGGAACACAAAAAAAAGTGCATTTGGACTAATAAAATTATGGGAGAATTGGAAAAATTTGAGTGAAAAAATAATAATTTAGCTTTTGAGAAAAAAAAAGAGATCTAAAAAAAAATATTTTTGGATTAAAAGCATGCTCAATAAGGCCAATATTAAAATAAAATGCTAAAAATTGCAAGGGGAAGAGAAAAGCATGTCGAGATCTTCTACCCCAAAAATCTATTTGAATACTCTATATTGGAAAATCTATTTGAATACTCTATATTGGAAAATACAAGCATGTCGAGATCTTCTACCCCAAAAATCTATTTGAATACTCTATATTGGAAAATACAACCATTGATTCCAATCTCTCTAAGCAAGGATGAGCACCTAGATCATCATAATCTACTCTTCACAAAGGATTCTAGCCATGCTATGTGTGTCAAGGTATGTAGCATCTCCTACTATTGATCCCTTCTTTCTTGGCATTCTTTCTTCTCATAACAAGCATCAAATGCTAGATCCATCATAATTAAGCCCATTCACACTATCTCACTACCTCTCCTCACTTAGTCTAGCCCATATTCATATATGAAAAAAGTCAGGGAGGTGATTGAAAGGTCCAAAAAACTTTGGAATGAGTCAAGAAAATTCATGAGCACTATTGTACCCATGTTTTTCCCAATAGCAGTAGACAAAAGTTTTTAGAGGCCATTTATGTGTGCTTGTAAAGACCTATTCCCCAAAGACTATTCCTATTGTTCTAAAAATGTTTAGAGAAAGTATTCATGTTCCCATCAACAAACGAGGTGGCTTCATTGATGTTGAGGCTCAAAGAAAGGCTAAAGTATAGCTTGAAGAAGCCCTAGAATCCATGCAAGCTAAAAATATGGTGGTTGCACACCAACCCAAAGTTGTGGTGATTCCACATAATGATAGATAATCTAATCATAATAATCAATTTTGGAATAAAATTATGGTTATTGTGAATATTTTTGAATTATTATGTGGAATTATTGTTTTTCTTAACTTAATTCATGAGGAAGGTTATTGGCACATTAATGTATAATAAAAGAATAAGTTTGAAAAGTGTAAAATAGTGCAAAAAATTGATCTTTTCACTTCATAAATTATTTGGCTATAAATTACTTGAAATAGAACTTATGAAATGTTGAAATAAACATTGGAAGTCATATTTTCTTTCTGGAAGGAAACTTAGGATTGAGAAGGTAGTTTCTATGCAATGTATGCATAAGAATATGTTAAAAATATTGATTTTATGGTTAGCTATTCCTCTATTTGAGGTCCCAAGGAGTTCACTCATAGGAAGACATATCACCTACGAATGAAGAATCTTGGAAAAAACCCTATCTATAGCTCATGCAAGAGTCATGTGACCTCAAGTTTTTACCCTTATACTACATATCAAAAAAATTTATTGTGCATCTCCTTTTTTAGACATAAGATTTTGTATTCCATTTAATTTCTCATATTGACTAAGCTTAAAAGACTAGAACATTTCTGAATTCAGAAGTAGGGCTATCTTTATGCAATTGCCCCACCCCACCCTACCTCCCCTTCCCTTGCCTTCTTTCCCACCTTCCTCCCCCCCAACCCCCCTTCCCTTGCCTTCTTTCCCACCTCCCTTCCCCCCAACCCCCCTTCCCTTGCCTTCTTTCCCACCTCCCTTCCCCCCAACCCCCCTTCCCTTGCCTTCTTTCCCACCTCCCTTCCCCCCAACCCCCCCTTCCTCCCCTTACTTTAAGGTTGGAAGGGGAAATGAATGGGGGCCTACCCCAAAGGTATGTGCTTGTGCACGAGTAAACCCCCATTCCTTGCACTTATGTGATTCTACAAGTTACCCTTGGTGAGCTCCATGGGTTTGAGATGTGATCTCAATGTGATAGGATATATCATCTTATGGTTCCATGCTTGTAATAGTCAAATGGAAATATTGATTATGATGGTTCAATTTTGCTAGGATCCCTACTAGCCCTATGTGCCTTAGCCTCTTTTGGAATGTTGAAAAATTCACCTCTATATGAGTGGGGGTCCTAGTACACTCTTGCAAGAGATAGGTACTTTCATTTTGGATCAGTCAAGCGCATGAAAGGAAAAAGGGTTGAGTGGTATTATGTAGAATGGCCTTAGAGACTCAAGGAAGCTTCACAAGTCAACCTTGTAGATTTGCAAAATCTGATCCTAGGTTGGAAAATTGTCTTCTCAATAAAGAGGTTGATCTTGTATCACTCTAATGAGTGATTGATTTTTGTATATCTTTTAAATTTAAATAAAATGTTATTTTTCAAAGTGTTTGTCATGTACTAAAGGCTAAGTTAATGATCCCTACTTAATGGGATAATAAAAGGAATCTATTTTTATATGTTCCAATAGTGTGGTAGCATGCTCTGCCAATTAAATAGCTAAAAGAAACCCTATTGAGGAAAATGAGAGACCTCAGTTCCAATGACCACTCACCTATGGTTGAGTAGACCTTGTTTTCAATGGACACTCACCTATGGTTGGGCCATACTCAATAAGTTGAGTAGCTTTTCTAAACATGAAAGAGTTGGCAGTACTTTACTCTCCAAATTTGATAGGATAGTTATCGCGGGCTTAACACCATTTTAGAAGGCCAGTATGAGAATATGCCTTACGGTTATGGGGATCAACATTCTACTCTTCCCCATTTCTCACTCTCATTGAATCAAGTGTAATGTTAGCTCTAATCTTGCCTTTGATTGGTTGCAAAGTAATGTTTCTTAGGTGAGTCTTAGATTGCTGTTAGGAGTGGCTTGAAGTATAACTAGGATTCCCATGATTATCAAAGTCTGAAGTTTCCAAGGGGAGCCTAGGTGTGGTGATGTGCAAACATAGATCGTGGTCGACTACTAAAGGACTTGTTTTGGTTTGAGGAGGCACCTCACACTTCTTGGTTAGTCCTTTTTAATATTTCATGCATACTCTTTAGCTTAAACCAATCTAAGCCAACCAAAGTTGATGGAATTACATATTCTACTAGTAGGGAAATTTTCCAATTTGCATGGGGAGTGAGTCCTCTTGAATGTCACATAAATATGTGCAAAAAATAATATCCATATCTCTTGTGACAAAAATGTTAAGTTGTGACTTATGGATGGATATCACCTAAGATGACTATTTTCTTTTGAGTTGAGTTCTAACAGTTGACTTATATGCTCTCACTTGACTTTACTTTTGATGGTTAACATCATAAAATTTCCATTGGCATGACTTATACACTCTCCACTTAACTTTTCTTTTGAAGATTAACATCATGAACTTTCCATTAGCATGGCTTTTCATATTATATTTCTAGTAGATTAAAGTTTATGAACATTACATCCCATAACACCATATTGGGGAATATGGGAATTTCCTATAAGTTTGGGACACGTGGTTAAATCTTTGGATTTGTCATAACTTAAATATTATAACTCCAAATTGAGCGCTCTATAGCTCAACAGATTCTATTTTTCAAGCGCTTTCCAATGATAGGTCACTTCATATGTGAGAAACTTATGAGCATGTTATCCGAGTGCCACCTTTTTAGTATTCAAAAAATGGGAATTGGGAGATTCCCAAACTCACTAATATTATGTTCCATAGCATTACATCCCATTATAATCAAAATCTTATAAGTCTCCTTAGTTACATTAAATGATTTGGAATGCTCAATTCTTGCATCAAATAGTTTATATTACTTTATAAATTTCATAACACATTTAGAAACTCCCAAATCTCAAGCTTTAAATGACACGTTGACCTAGAAAAGTGAATTTTAAAACAAAGATGCATTGAAGATATAAGAGTAATCATGCACATAGACACACACACACACTCTATCTCACTGTGTGTGTGTGTGTGTGTGTGTGTGTGTGTGTTGAAAGGTAAGAAGGATCGAAGCTTGCACAGGAGAGCTATGATGGGAGAGCAAGAGCAAGAGCAAGAGCAAGAGAGAGAGAGAGAGAGAGAGAGAGAGAGAGAGAGAGAGAGAGAGAGAGAGAGAGAGAGAGAGAGAGAGAGAGACTCACAATGTGGGAACTCCAACAATCACAATGTGTGACCGGCCTTCCCTTTATTCATCTATCACTAAATAAATAAAGAATAAAGTGATAGTGATGGGCGCCCGCCACCTGTAGTGTGCAGGTGCGAGTATTGTCAGTGTAGTAATACACATGCGGGTAGGCGGATGCGCCTTTACCCCCAACAACCTCCCACTTAAAGGTGAATCTGTCCCAGTGAGGAGTGAACAAGAAAAAGAAAATATAGTACAACATGTGCACATGTACAACAGGATGAGGAAAGATGTCATCTCATCCCATGCCCATCAATCTCCTGAGGAAGACAAAGTGCTCCATAAAGAGCCTTTTGGTGAGCAGATCTGCAGGATTTTGGTTAGTCAAGATCTTGACAAGGTCAACAAACTTGTCCTCAATGACCCCATGTATGAAGTCAAGATCTGCAGGATTTTGGTTAGTCAAGATCTTGACAAGGTCAACAAACTTGTCCTCAATGACCCCATGCATGAAGTGATACCTCACCTCAATGTGCTTCATCTTTGCATGGAAGACCGGATTCTTGGCTAACTGTATAGCACTCATAGAATCCAAATGCAGTGTAGGGATATCATCAATACCAAGGTCATGAACCAAATGGCCTAACCATATGGCCTCCTTGCAAGCCTTAGTGGCTACAACAAACTCAGCCTCAGTGGTGGAAAGAGTCGTACACTTTTGCACCTTGAACATCCAAGAGACAACACCTCGAGCATAGGTGAACACATGGCCAAAAGTGGACTTCCTACTATTTGCATGTCCTGCATAATCAGAGTCAGTGTATCCCACGAATCCTATATCTTGGTTGCCATAGCATATGAACATATCTGCAGTGCCCTTCAGGTACCTCATGATACCCTTCACAGCATCCCAATGCTTCTTTCCAGGTATAGCCATATAGCATGCCACAATACCAACTGCAAAGGTAATATCTGGACGAGTGGCTATCATGGCATATATAAGATTGCCCACTATGGATGCATAGGGAATCTTGGCCATCTTAGCCCTCTTCTCATCTATTTGTAAACAATCGGCCTGTGATACCTTCACATAAGAAGGCAATGGATAGCCAATAGGCTTCACGTCCTGTATGCGAAAGCGCTCAAGGACTTTATGAATATACTCCCTCCGTGACAAGTAGAAGAGTCCCTGATACCCGGTGCATCTAATGTGCATACCAAGTAGGTGAGAGGCCTCTCCCAGATCCTTCATCTTAAAGCTCTTCTTGAGTTGAACCTTAAGAGCATCTAGCTTATCATGAGCTTTCTCCGCTAATAGCATGTCATATCCACATAGAGTACCAAAATAAGCAAAGATCCATCACGGACTTTCTTCATATATAAAAGCATGGGTCCATAGCACTACGGCTGTAGCCCTATGATTACATAAAAGCATTGAACTTATGGTACCATTCCCTAGGTGCTTACTTCAAGCCATAAAGACTTTTCTTCAACCTGCACACTAAGTGCTCCGTGCTAGGCTCTGCAAAGCCCTTAGGCTACTCCATGTAAATCTCATCATGCAAATTCCCATATAAAAATGCCGTCTTGACATCCATCTAATACAAGTCCAAGTCAAGTTGCACGATTAAGGCCAAAACCAAGCAAAGGGTGGCCATCTTAACCATAGCAGAAAAAACTTTATCAAATTCAACTCCATGCTCATGTTTAAAACCTTAGCAACAGTTCTTTCCTTATAAGCTGTCTTGGGGTGTCCAAGGGTACTCTTCAACTTGTACACCCATTTGCATGGCAAAGCCTTCCTGCCACTAGGAAAGGAAACCAAATCCCAAGTCTCATTCTTATGCAATGAGTCTATCTCATACTGCATAGCCCTCTCCTAGGAGTGATTGTCAGCCATGCGCATAACCTCATTATAAGTGAAAGGCTCTCCTGCATCTATAACCAAGACATAATGCATCAAGAGTTGAAATCTATAAGGGGGCGTCTATCTCTAGTAGAACGCCACATTGCAGGCTTTGCTGCCTACCCAACATTCTGTCCAACACCCTGGCCATGAGTACCTGCTGCTACTGCAAGTTGTCTAACTGGCTATATAGGAGCTCGTGGCTCCTCTTGAAATATAACCTTGCGTATCTCCACTATCTTCTCACATTGCCTATGCATCTTGTCTTCATGGAAGACTACATCATGGCTATGGATGACCTTCCGTGCCTGCAAATCCCATAGATGGTAACCCATCTCTCCTGCATCGCCATAGCCAAGGAATATGTATTTAACACTCTTAGGATCTAGCTTGTTACGCTTGTCCTTGGGCACATGGCAAAATGCCTCACATCCAAAGACACGTAAATGTGCATAAGAGGGAGGATTTCTTATCCATACCTCCTCTGCAACTGGAGATCAATGGCACTATATGGCGATCTATTAATGATATGCACGGGAGTCATAACCTCAGTCCAAAAGTGCTGGAGTAGGCCTGCATTAAGCATACTGTGAACCCTCTCTTGGATGGTCCTATTCATCCACTCAGCCTTACCATATTGGAGAGGGGTGTAGGGGGAAATCAATTGATGCTTAATATCTCTCTCATCACATAACTGCTCAAAAGCACATGAGACATACTCACCCCCATTATCTATCCTTAGGCATTTCAGCCTATGTCTAGACTAGTTTTCTGCAAAAGCAAGTCATATTTGAAAATTTGCCAATACATCAAACTTTTTCTTTATGGGATAAGCCCATACTTTACTTGAAAAATCATCTATGAAAGTAACAAGATACTTCGCACCACCCATAGACTGCATGGGCCCACAGACATCAAAATGAACCAAAGCCAAGGGCTCACTCATATGTTACATATCAGACTTCTTATGCACAGACCTAGTCTGCCTTCCATAAAGACAATGATCACAAGAATCAAAATGAGAATAGTCAAGGGGCGGTAAGTACTGCAAACCAGAAAGAATTTTCATTCCCTTAACGGATATGTATCCCAAATGGGAATGCCAAAGAGATACATGAGGTAAAGACCCCACAGACAAAGCATGATCAACTGTCGATCTAGAAACAACTAAGGAGTGTCAAGATTGTGGGAGAGAAGGAAGGAGTATCACTTGTAGCTTTTTTGCTTGCACAATGGGGGAATACACACAAGGGTGGAGGCTGAAAACAGTTTTCCTCTTCTTAGTTGTGTAAGCCAAAAGAACTCTAGTACATAGAAATAGAAGAACCCTATATATGGGTCTCAAACCAAACTCAACTAACTAAGGTGGCATACTAACTAAGCCACGAACTAGAGTAGATAAGGATAGTTGTCATCTAGCTATTATTCATGGGCGGTGTACCAACCACATCTGCAACGTACAAGTCGGTGACATAAATGCACAACGGTCACCCTGGCATATCATGAGTGGAGCTCAATATCTCAACACTCCCCCTCGAGCTCAATCCCAATTCCTGCACACCAAGCAGGTCTCTGAACTTGCGCAGCTTCTCTGCGCCCAATGCCTTCGTGAATATGTCAGCTACCTGATCCTCTGTGCTGACATAAACTAGATCAATAAGATCTAGTAAAACCCTCTCCCGCACATAGTGATAATGCACCTCAATGTTCTTTGTTCTAGCATGATAGACTGGGTTATTTGCCAAGTGTATACTACTCATGTTGTCACAATAAATGATAACTTGCCCATCTGTAGGCTGATGCATATCATAAAGTAGCTTATGCAACCAAGCTACCTCACATGCAACCATTGCTACACCCCTGTACTCAGCCTCTGTGCTCGACAAGGAAACTGTAGGCTGTTTCTTGCTGCTCCAAGTGACTGCAGCACTCCCAAAAGAGAACACATATCCACTGGTAGATCATCTATCAGAAATACTACCAGCCCAATCAGCATCAGTGTATCCATTCAACTGTATCTAAACCCCAGTCTCATAAAGTAGTCCATACTGCAATGTGGACTTCACATACCTGAGTATGCGTCTAGCCGCATCCAAATGTGATTTCCTTGGAGCCTGCATAAATTGACTTACCAATCCAATAGCATAGCTCAAATTTGGCCTAGTAATAGTCATATAAATCAAACTTCCTACTATGCGTCTGTACATAGTAGGGTCTTCCAGAAGCTCACCTGCATCTGCGCTCAGCTTCACATTCTACTCCAAAGAAACTGAAATAGGCTTACAGCCTGTCATCCCATATTTGGACAGCATGTCCAATCCATACTGCCTCTGCAAGAGTTGTATCCCACTTGGTGATCTAATCACCTCAATGCCCAAGAAATAACGTGGCTCTCCCAAATCCTTCATCTCAAACTTTTGCTTCAATAGCATTTTCACATGAAGGATATCTTCATCACTGTCACCTGTCATAATCAAATCATCAACATAAATGATAAGTAGCATAATACCTTTCTCTATTTTTCTCACATAAAGTGAGAAATCTGCCTTGGAAATCTGAAAGCCAATAGTGACAAGATACTGTCCTATCTTGTCAGACCATGATCTAGGTGCTTGCTTCAAGCCATACAAGGCTTTCTTCAACCTGCAAACAAACTCAGGATGAACAACATGCACATAACCTGGTGGCTGCTCCATATAGATCTCTTCTTGCAAATCACCATGCAAGAAGGCATTCTTTACATCCATCTTATGTAAAGACCATCCCTTTGATGCAGCCATAGCAATGACTGCTCTTACGGTTGCCATCCTTGTAACCGGACTGAATGTTTCTTCATAGTCAATGCCATATATTTGTGCATACCCCTTGACTACTAATCTTGCCTTGTATCTGTTCACAGAACCATCTGCATTGTGCTTCACCTTATAAACCCACTTACAGCCAATTGCATTTTTACCTTTAGGCAAAGATACCAACTCCCATGTAGCATTTGCTTCCAAGGCATCCTTTTCTTCATCCATGGATTTCTCCCATTTTTCTTTTCCCATGGCTTGCTCAAAAGAAGTGGGTTCTGGTTCCTGTATCACTTTGACCATATATGCATAGTGAATGGCTGTAAATCCATCATATTTCAGCCTATCCACACGATACCTAGCTCTGGTAGACCTGCGCAAAGTAGGTTCACTCCCAGGAGCTCTCAAAACATCCCTGGTCTTCCTTACTCCAGGTGTAACAATAGAAGGGATACCCAACTCATCATCAATGCTCTGTTCTGAGCCACTGGATTCACCATCCACATAAGAGTGACCTGCATTCACATCACACATGAGCTGATCTACCTTCTCTTTTCCTTTTCGTGATACCTACATACCACTATCTGCATTGCTTTGAGAAGATTCTCCTGATCTCAATCTGCCTGTCCATGGCGAAGAATGTGAACCACTGCTAGAGGACGCTCCAGGTCCACTAATATCTTGTGACTGCTGCTGTGAATTCTGTGCAGCATTACCATTTTGTGCATCTACATTATCAATCACATTTACTGGTTTATACCAGCTACTCATCTCATCAAAAATAACATCTCTGCTCACTGTAAACTTACGAGTAGAAGGGTTATAGCATCTGTACCCTTTCTGCTGCAAAGAGTAACCAATAAAGATGCACTTCTCAGCTTTTGGATCCAGCTTGGATCTCAACTCATCTGGCACATGAACATAGGCAATGTAGCCAAAAATCTTCAAATGAGAAATATCTGGTTTCCTACCAGTATACCTCTCCTCTAGAGTCATCCCATGTATTGCTGCAGTGGGAGTCCTGTTCATTATGTAGACTGCTGTAGCAACTGCCTCAGCCCAATAAAACTCTGGTAGGACTTTTTCATTGAGCATGGCACGAGATACCTCTCCAATATGCCTATTTTTCCTTTCTGCAATTCCATTTTGTTGTGGGGTATGACTGCATGAATATTGCTGCTTTATGCCATGCTCCTGTAGGAACCTTGCAAACTCATTTGAGAGGTACTCTCCCCCTCCATCTGACCTTAGGCATTTTATTTGCAGGCCTATTTCTTTTTCAACCATAGCTTTAAGAGTTTTGAAATGCCCAAAAACTTCACTTTTCTTTTTCATAAAATACACCCAAACATTTCTGCTATATTTATCAATAAAAGTGACAAAATAATGAGAGCCTCCAAGAGATGTAGCTTTAGTAGTCCACACATCAGAGTGGATTAATTCCAATGGCTTCTTACTCTCTTAAACATGTCTAGGAAATGGTTTCCTTGCCTGTTTTCCAAATTGACAGGCTTCACATACCTTATGCATTTCTGTAACCTTGAATTTAGGCAATCCTGCAATAATATTTTGGGCCTGCATTGATTTAAGTCGTTGTACATTAACATGACCAATGCGTTTGTCGCAGATATCAATATCTGCAACTACACCGGTCCCATGTGCAAACATTGCTGCACTCAATTCAGGCATGTCTGCATCCAATGTAAACATTCTGCCCTTCTTCTTTCCTTTTGCTATCAACTGACCTTTATTTTTCATATCCTCAACAAAGCATCCATGAGGATTAAATCTGCCCTGCAAGCCCTGCTCAACCATTTGACCAATCGAAACCAGATTCTTGGTGATATTCGGGACATGAAATACCTCGGACATGTATTTCTTTTTCCCATCCTGCATAGACAAAGGAATTTTTCCAATCTGCACAATAGGATGTGCAGTATCATCACCAGTCTCCACAAATCCTGGTTTTTCCATTTTCCTTGCATCCTCCATCCATTCTGCATGACCTGTCATGTGGTTTGATGCACCTGAGTCAACATACCATACATCGTTGCTTTCTTCTGCACTTGTCACATAATTGTTCATGTGCTGCACCATAAACAAATGCTCATTTCTGTCATCACCCTGTCTACTAGAAGATGCATAATTCCCTTGTTGCAATTTTCCATTCATGATGTCATTCTGCTTTTTATAGCAGTCCTTAGCCATATGACCCATTTTACCACAGTAGTAGCATTCAACATTACTGTTTGCATTTTGGCCTCTTTGCCATCCACCACGACCTCTTTGGCTCCCCCTACCTCTAGAGTTACCACGTCCTCCTCCATAGGACTGGTTTTCTTGAGTCTGCTGCATATTCTGATTTCTACCATGGCCTCCAGATCGGCGTCCTCTACCTCTACCTCTATCTCTTCCAGCATTTGAGTAAAAGACAGCTTCTTTTGAAGTTCC
This sequence comes from Lygodium microphyllum, assembly GCF_053477565.2. Taxonomy (NCBI): domain Eukaryota; kingdom Viridiplantae; phylum Streptophyta; class Polypodiopsida; order Schizaeales; family Lygodiaceae; genus Lygodium; species Lygodium microphyllum. The sequence goes on along the minus strand of NC_141137.1, from coordinate 116,606,907 downwards.
TCCTGAAGAAGATGCACCACCATTTCTTTGCTCCTCAGAAATTAGAAGAGCAATCAACTCCTCAAAATCAGGAAATCTTTCACGGATGGAAATGGATGTTCGGAACTGTGCATAATCCTTTCCTAGACCATTCAAGGTCACAGAAACCAAATCATCATCTTCCACTGGCGACCCAATGGAATCAAGTGCATCTGCAATCTTCTTCACCTTCATGTGGTAGTCATTGATGCTCATATTTTCTCTTTGCACATTATGCAACTCTTGCTTGAGCTGCATTTTCCTGGCTTGCGTATTTATGCTATACATTTTTGACAAAGTATCCCATGCCTCCTTTGGCGTACTTGCATCTTGAATATGCACAATCATAGAGTCTGAAATGCTGATAGACAGCCAGTACATAACTTTCGTGGCTCTCTCATGCCCTGCTTTAAATGCCTGCATTTGCTGTTGATTGGGAACATCAAGAAGAACTGGTTCTTCTTCATTTCCTGCAACAAATTCCCAATATCCTTTTCCCATAAGGAAATTCGTCATTCTAAACTTCCATGCTTGGAAGTTGTTCTTGTCAAGCTTTTCAGTGACAATCTGTGAAAGAGAATCAGACGCCAGTACAGAAGACTGCAAAAAATTCTGTCACTGCAAAGAACACAGCTTCAGCCTCACAAGGGCAAATCTGCAAAACTGACGAAAGTGGTATTTGACCACACAGTCACTTCCTAGTGACGATTTTGCATCAACAGGCAACGAGGATGATTCTGTAACTCCCAATTTCTCTGCGCACAGGCATACGATGCAATTTTTACAGTAACTTTTCACGGACTTGTAGAACAGTGGTCGCACAACATAAAATAGGGTCTTTTCCTGAGTACGTGCAGAAAACTTCCGCCTCCAAAACAGGCCCCGAAATGGCCTCAAATCAAAAAAACAGAGTCGCCGAGGGCTAAAGCCTTCGCCCGTAGCATATATTGCCCTCTTGCTTCTCCGCGAAGGGCGTCTCAACCTGAGACAATGCACTCTTGCAATTTTCGGTTGTGCTACCTGCATAGATCTGCTCCCAAAACAGAAAATGAAAGCAACACTGCTCCTCTTACCAGAACACCGCGAACTTGGCTTGCTTTCTTGAGCTCCTTACCATGAACAAGGCTCTGATACCATGTCAAGATTGTGGGAGAGAAGGAAGGAGTCTCACTTGTAGCTTTTTTGCTTGCACAATGGGGGAATACACACAAGGTTGGAGGCTGAAAACAGTTTTCCTCTTCTTAGTTGTGTAAGCTAAAAGAACTCTAGTACATAGAAATAGAAGAACCCTATATATGGGTCTCAAACCAAACTCAACTAACTAAGGTGGCATACTAACTGAGCCACGAACTAGAGTAGATAAGGATAGCTGTCATCTAGCTATTATTCATGGGTGGTGTACCAACCGCATCTGCAACTAACAAGTCGGTGACATAAATGCACAACGGTCACCCTGGCATATCATGAGTGGAGCTCGATATCTCAACAAGGAGTAGAGGCTACCAGCCTTGGCACCTTTGGCAAGCATAAGCCTGTGCCACGAGTAATCTTCCATGCAAACTCTCCAAAAGATACATGATATCCTACATCATCAAGCTATCCAGTAGACATGAGACTGCATGTCAATGTAGGTACATGATGTACATCGTGCATAACAAAATTGCTGCCAGAAGGAAATTTCAGCCTAACATCACCAATGCTGACAATCTCAAGAGGCTTGTCATCACCCAAGCGCATAGAACCCGAAATAGAACGATATGAATGGAACCAATCTTGGGGTAAGGTGTCACATGAAAGGATGCACCTAAGTCCAAGAGCCAATACTGTGCATACATAGAGTATATCTCTGTCATCTGCAAAGTACTAGATAAAGGTGGTGCAAGGATATAATCCTCATCACTATCCTCGCGCTACATAACATTGATCTCTTGAATTTTAACACTTGAATTAGTAGGTGCTATGCTGCAATCAGATGACTTTTCCTGCACTTTCTCTTTCTCCTTGTCTTTGCGCCTTTCATTGTGCAATTCATGACATTGTGGCCTTATGTGGCCTTTCTTCCCACAATGATAACAAGTTAGATTGGCATTTCTCCCACGAGACTTACTGCGTGACTTGGACTGAGATTTCTACAAATCCCATCCACAGCCATCACCCCGATCATTCTTTTCATTTCCATCATGTCGGCCTCTAAAACTGTCAAAGCATTAGACATATGTGAGAGATCCAAATTCTTATGGTTTATCTCTTCCTGCAGAAGAGAGCTCTCAATATCAGATAGCTTCAAAGAAGTGGTAGAAGCACATAAGGCAGTGCAGAATACATCCCAAGACTCATTAAGAGTTCCAAGCAAGAACAACAGAGTGACATCCTCTTTGAAATCAATGCCTTGCAAAACCAAGTTCTTAAGAATAGCATGAAACTAGCTCAGATGAGCTGACATGGTCACATTCTCTTTCATGCGAAGATCCATAAGTTGTTTCATCCAATACATTTGACTTGCAGAACTTTGATTGTCATAGAGGTTCTTGATCTTATCCCAAAGCTGCCAAGCACTTTGTGCTTCCTCAACCACATTGTAATGCACTTTTTTAGTGAGAGATAAGATGAGGGTGGACTTGCATAACTCATCAAACTCCATCCATTCGTCATTAGTCATAGTTTCAGGCTACTCTTCACTCATCCTTAGTGACTTTATCTGCGATTTCTGCACCAATACCTGCCAAACTTGGCTCTTCCAATAGGCATAATTCATACCATTAAGCTTAGTGATGTTGAAGATAGCACTGTTAGTGGAAGTAGATGCCATATTGCAAGCTAAAACAGTGCAGACAGTTCAAAACTGCTTGTTGTAAACTTTAGAAAATGACCAAAAAATCACCAAAACCAAGGCAAAATGGCAAGAAATGAGTATTTAATGATGCTTCCCACCAAGTACCATCAAAAGTATACCAAACCAAGATGATTCAGCATGAAAAAACGTCACAATCCAGAGATATATGCTTGATGTAATAGTTTATAGTAGTGTACAATGAGGGCTGATAATAGGCAAAAAAAAAAATCAAAGTCAATTACTGATTGCCAATGCAAAACCAGCATCAAGCGGGCATAAACAAGCATGTAACAGTCAAACTAACATGATCCAATACCTAATCATGTCAGACAAAGTCTGTCAGTAAAGTTGGTACACCCCCCAATCAACAAGGCAAAATGTACCACTGCCAAGACCTGATACAAGTCGGTGTCTACTCAGTGAAAGCAAAATTAGCCCAAGTACATCTACATGGACCAATGTATATCAACCATACATCATCCACAAGAAGATCCTAGTCTCAAGTATCCAAAATCTCAATATGCATAACCCGCACTGCTCAATGTGTGATAAGCATACAAAGATGCTCCCACAGGCACAAAATCTATAAGTGTCAAGAAAATAAGCTTAAAAAAAGCATATAAGAGCACCAGTGATGGAGTATCCAAGATCATACATCAACAAGACATCCAGAGCATATGAGCGATCAAGTACCCAATGATAGCATCCAATGTCATGAAGACAATCCCAATCAATCTCTGATGAGCCAAAGCAAGACCAAAATAAGTTCCATAATATCCAAAATCAAGCCCAAACGAGGCTCCAGTAGCATTCAAGTCCAAGCAATGTAACTAGCATGTGTACGTAACATAAGCATCAAGCATGTACCAATGGGTCATACATAGACCATAGATATAACCTTTATCACAAGCATGCCAGTTAGACCAATGTCAAGTAAATGCCAACCAATAGGAGCTGAAACAAGGCTCAAAAACATTCAGGAACCATCTAAAGTATTTGCCAACCTTCATTTTCATCCCAATAGTCATGTGAAACACTCAAGAAGCACCCCGATCGACAAAGCATAAAGTGACTAAATAAGCTTCAGCCCTGGAGTGTATAGCAATGATTTATATGCAAAATTGAGTATTTTAGGCCACTAAATCAGCTCCAAATGATAGCCAATCAATAGGCATACATTCCCCTAACATTCGTGGACCATTCGGGACCAACCGGGCATCAAATGTCAATGCTATCCAAGCATAAACATAAAGTGCTGATGTAACACTATTTGTTACTTCTATGGACTATGAAAAACAGTCTTGGACTGAGGTCAATCAGTACACAAATCAATGCCAATGATAAACCACCAATGCCGAGCATCAAGGGGGTGTTTCTAAGTGCCAAATGAAGTGTTTTCAAGTTGCTAATGAGTGCCAAGGGGTTCTGAAGCTTGGGGAAGTTACTATATCTATATCCTATATATCACGTGTGTTCAATGCCTATTTATAAATATCCTTATATGTGAATTTTTCCTGAATAAAACATAACCCTTTTCTATTCAATCTATAAATAACCCTTTTATATTACACCTTTCTATATGTAAAAACTATATAAAATTGGTATTTTTAAAATACCTTATTTTGAACCCATGTGATGCACACATATATTCATGAGTAACTTACTTGAGGGCTGAAGTAAAAAATGAATTTTTGTAGGTCTTCAAGCTGGCACAAACAGGGTTGATGTTGTTGGGTATGCTGCTGGTCCATGTGGCATTAATGGGGTGGAAGGGGGGCTCAAGTAGGACCTAAAGAATTCCTACACCAATCCTTGTCAAGCCTAATTAGGAAGGAGCCAAGATATGAAATGGAGGAGCTTCAATGGTTGGAGCTATGGCCTGAAATAAACACTCAAAAGAATGCTTCGATACCTCTGAAGGAATGCCTTGAGGGTGCCCAAATGGGTCGGAAGCCGAGGAGTGATCAGAGCTTGAAGGAGTCAGATATGGTTGCCAAGAGTGTAGGGAATCGAATGAATGCTGAAGGATTCACGGACCAAGCTCCAATGCTCAAGAAACCATGCTTTGATACCAATTGAAAGGTGAAAAGGATCGAAGCTTGCACGGGAGACCAAGAGCAAGAGAGAGAGAGACTCACAATGTGGGAACTCAAATAGTCACAATGTGTGACTGGCCTTCCCTTTATTCATCTGCCACTAAAAGAATAAAGAATAAAGTGATGGTGATGGGCGCCTGCCGCCTGCAGTGTGCAGGCATGGGTACTATCAGTGTAGGAATACATGGGCGGCTAGGTGGAGGTGCCTTTACCCCCAACATGTGTGTGTGTGTTTGTGTCCCCCCCTGCCCCCCAAAAGTAGAAGCAAGATAAAGGCCTTGTAGAAGTAGAAGTAAGGTCATAACTATTGGAAATGATATGTAAATATATGTATTTGTAAATTCGATCCCTATGTCAATATGTGTATATATATGTATTCATACATACATACAAATCTACATAGATTTGTGTATATTTGTGCATGTTTTTGTAGATGTGGAGGTGGGAAGTGGGTTGATGGAGCATTGCATGCTAGTTATGGGAGCAACTTGTGCTCATTGCATAAAGCTCTAGTCCTCCTTAGTGCTCCCACAACATGTAACAGCCAAGGTCCCAATAAACTCCCTTGTCACTCTCCTACACCATAGCTAATGTATTTTTTTGGAGCATCTACTAAAAAATATGCTCAAAGATTAAGCGTTGAAAGCTCATTTAACATCTAAACTTGTGTTGTGATCTATGTGACTTTTGGTTAAAAAATACCCAAAAATTTAGTATATAGCCATGTTTTGGTGATACGAGGTGATTTTTTGAATGAAAAATATTTGAAATTTTAGGTTTTGGATGACTTTTATGGCATTTTGCAATATTTCACCTAGAAAGATTACACCATGCCAAAGCTCCTTTAACAATCTCCTACACCATGCCAAAGCCCTTGCCAATAGATGTGGAGATGGGCACATGTCATCATTATGAACGACCTTCTATAGGTGAGGCTTCCTAAGCACTCTTTCTTTTCTAAAAATAAGGGTAGATACAAGTAAACTCCACTTGATATGCACCTCCTATAAGCCCACTACTATCCATGGCCTCATGGAACACCACTTGCTTCAAGTTTTCAATGGTAACTTCCTTCTCAAGGGCTACAATCATGCTTCATGCACTTGCAACCCTTTTGGCTACCTCTATTAAAACCATCTATTGCCACATTTTAGACCTTGATGATAAATGGTTTTAGGAATTGTGGAATCAATCATCATAGATTTAGACATGGTGAAATTGGTAGTGGACAGCCACATGGACCACTCTCTTTGTTATTGTTTCTAATCTAAACTACGCATTCATCAAGTTGTATATCTCATCATAGGTGATATTTGTGCTCCCTTCTATCTTTTATAGTAGAGGAGTTCTTGAGATTTAATATACTCTTGTCCAAATAAAACCACAACATATGTGCCTTTAAGATACCCTTCCTTGGGTGTCATCTTTCAAAGAAAAAACTCAAAGCCACTACACTTTTTGTGTTACGATAATTGATATGAAAATAAGACAATTTTGTCTATTTATTGTTATGGATTTTCATTTGTCTATTTGCCACATGATACTAAATTTTACATGCTCGAACATGCATAATGAGTCACTATCATGCAACAAATAAACAAATGAAAATCCACAAAAACAACTAAATAAGACTCGTCTTATTTTCGTTTCAATTATCATAACAATTTGTACAACTTTATATAATACCATATTAGAGAATTTGGGAATCTCCAAAGTAGTTCCACTTTCAAATAATGAGTAAAGATTTGACCAAGTGGCTAAATCTTAACCCCATATTTGAGAGTGGGACTTGGGGGGACTACTTATACAGTATCTAGGAAAAATTTCAGCTTCAAGGGGATAAGATTTGACCATGTGTCCAAATATTAAGCACATTAGGAATTCCCAAACTTTATGAAAATTTCCAAATTCTTGAATATGTGGTTAGATGGACTTGAGACATTTGTTATGTCCTCCAATTAATCCCATATGTTTGACTTTGCACTAAGAAGAAGACTCCTACATATTGCTCATAATGCTCAATTTTGATGTTATACTCCACAACTATGAATTGCTTTGTCAATGGTGTCGATGCTTCCTATCTAGTAGTTGGTGTCTAATGTGCATTGCTTCCATCCTTACTAGGACACTTTTTCCATCATCCACTCTGCATGTATTAGTGTTCCCAAACCATCAAATGACAACTTGTAAGGTAGCCCCCTTTGATTCTTGTACTTCGTTTCCATGACATCATTGTATTGTGCAAGAAACATCCTATAGTATCCAAATACTTTCTCCTCTTTTGTTTCACATAGGAGTCCCCGCTATTTCTTTATACACCATATGTGCAACTTGTGGTAGGTGCATGTTGTTTTTCACTACAAGTTGTTGCAAAAATGCTTCCATATTTGGTCTATCATGAAGATACCTATGAGAGTGAGATCTTGTCCCTAAAGCCCTCCCTAACAAGCCTTGAACTATACATGATTTCTATGAGGTTTATCTATGGGTTATGAATTATCTCTATAGCACTCCTTACAACTTGCAAGTGAGTTGGAACATATGTAAGTCATACACCCTACATATTGTAGTGAATGGAATCACATATACTATGAATTCTTACAATATAAATTAATTTGTCCCAATTAGTAATGAAGCTTTCCCACCAACTAAAGCAAATGTCCAACGAAGGTATGTCTTTCCCACCAATCAAGCCAAATGTCCAAGGAAGGTATGCCACTCTCATGCACATTACCTTTACACCACCACTTTCTTATTAAGACCACTTATACTCTAGCATTGTCTTTTGTTTGTGCTAGTGTTCATTTCTCACACATGAAAAGGTGCTCCTTTTTCTTGTCCTTTTTGATGGTCTTTCTTTTATGCTAGTATAAAATTTGCTTTTAGTGGAACAAGCAAGAGCTCTCCTTGCTCTATACAATGTTATTAGGTACCCCATAAAATAGTTTCTCATGACCAATTAGTTAGCCCCAACATCATCACCCATGAATCTATAAAAATTTATAAGATTTCATTGATTGTTTTAGATGACTCTTCATACTACACCTTTGACTACCCTCATTAATCAATATAGTCAACCTAAGGGATAGGAAGTCCCCTCCTCTTACTCTCTTCCAACAATCACAAGTAGCATTCACATGCTCTTGGCATATATAACAAGATTTTGAAATGTTGGAAACCTAACTTCTATAATGATCTCGATTCCATTTACGTAAAAAATCATGAGTGCCTCTATAGGTGTTATCTCAAGTCTCATAGAATGCAATCTATGTTCTTAACCCACACGATACTTCTTTCGATTTTGGACACACAGAGTACTTTCCCAATTTTTTGTAGTAGCTAAAACTTTACATTGAATCAAAATAGGAATTCCCCAAAAACAACACGTAGATAAGATATTCATAAAGAAAGCTATTTTTAAGATTAGAATTGGTAGACCAAGGTAAGGAATACACAAAGTAACCTCTATAGCCCTCAACATAATTGAACAATACTTCTCTTTCTACAACATATTTCAATAGGAAAATACATCGACATTTACCATTGAATAAGAACTAGAATGTTGTTTGTGAAAAATCCATTAGAATCCCACTCGAATGGGATTGAAGCCATGAAATATATAATGAACTAACATAAGCATATAAGGGATAATGATGCTTAATTCTCAACAAAGAAAATATAGTGAGACCTCTAACAAGTTTCCTATCATCCTCTTGAAGCCTAAGCTTCTTCTTCTTCTTAAGGATATAAACAAACAAGAGGGGATGAAGAACCACAAGCACATAGACATAAAATTGAGGCTTGGGCATACATAGAAGTAGGGATAAAATCTTATTCTTATTCTTCCTTTGAAGTAGGGATAAAATCTTATGCTTATTCTTCCTTCATCTTGTACATAAAAGATTTAGTCTACAACTTGATAAGGGACTAATACGAAAGTGATAAAACGTATATACATGTGGTCACAAAGTGTCAGCCACTCAACATGCCAATGAGTAAAGTCCTATCACATCACCAATATGTGTAGTGGGTCCCAACTCATGTGGAGCTTGACATGTCAACACCCCCCCTCAAGCTTAACATAAGCTCATGAACTCCAAGCATAGTCCTAAAATAACAAAGCTTCTCAACTCCACAGTATGAACCTAGCTAATCCCACTTGTTAGAACTTGTTCTTGAATGAAATGGTAATCGACCTCACGTGTCTAGTTTGCATTTGATATACTAGGTCCTCTAAAAGTAAATGCTACAAAGGCTATCAAACTAGTTGATAATCTTCTTGTTCACCTAAAGGCCCAAATTAGGAAAGTAGCTTGTGTAGCTAAGATACCCAACATGCTACAATTGTAGCACCATTCACTCTAGCTCATTACTAAACAATGAAAACTTAGGCCATTTCTTTATTGCTCCAAGTAATAGCAGCATTGCCAAAGGAAAACATAAAACCAATGATAGGCATACTTGTTAAGATAGAGAGAGGCAGAGACGGAGTGAGGAGCAAGCATGCTCTCATCTTCTTCATTCATTCATTCTATCATAACCACACACAAAGAGTAAGTGTATACAATAGTACTAAGGTCCGTAGGACCATTCACATTGGGTCTAAGACCACCGACTTATTTAATGTCCCACACTTGCTGATACAGCTGGACAAGACTAATTTCTGTCACACATACTATGAGTTTGATATTCTAACACTCCCCCTCAAGCTCAAATCAGCTGATGAACTCCAAGTAGCTGTCTAAAACTACTGAACTTATCTTTACCCAAAGACTTGGTAAAGATATCTGCAACCTGTTCATCAGTCTTCACATGCATAAGATCTACACATGCATAAGATATCTGCAACCTGTTCATCAGTCTTCACATGCATAAGATCTACTCTCCCTACAAGAACCATCTCTCTAATAAAATGGTAGTGTACCTCTATGTGTTTGGTCCTGGCATGGTAAACTGGATTCGTTGCCAGGAGTACACTACTGAGATTGTCACATAATAAGGTCACTGGAGCATCCACCTGAATATCCAAATCAGCCATAAGCTTGAGCAGCCATGAAATCTCACATGCTGCCAATGCAGCACCCCTGTACTCTGCCTCAGTGCTAGACAATGCAACCGTTGGTTGCTTCTTGCTCCTCCAGCTGATCATGCCACTTCCAAGGCCAAAAGCATAACCACTCGTAGATCTGCGATCGTATGAGCATCCTGCCCAATTCGCATCTGCGTATCCAACTAGTTTTAAGGGCGTATCTCTCATATAGAACAGCCCATAATCTACAGTGGACTTAACATATCTCATAATCCACCTAACAACATCCAAATGTGGCTTCCTAGGCTTCTGCATAAACTGACTTATGAGCCCAACTGCATAACTCAAATCTGGCCTAGTAATGGTCAAGTAGATCAGACTTCCAACTATCTGCTTATACATAGTCACATCCTGAATTTTAGCTCCAGTGCTAATGTCCAGCTTGACATTCTGATCAAGGGGTGTATCCGATGGTTTGCATTCAGCCATGCCATACTTTTTCAGCATTTCCATGGCATAATGTTTCTGCATCAACCATAAACCATTTTCATCCTTGATTACCTCATTACCCAAAAAGTACTTCAATTCGCCTAGATCTTTTATGTCAAATTCAGATTTCAGCATCTTCATTACATGCTGTATGCCCAAGTCATCGTCACCAGTGATGTGACTTACATCCGGCTTATAGCCATTCAGCTTCTCAAACGGTGTCATCTCATGAATACTTGCAGTGGGAGTCCGATTCAAGATATACATGGCTATCATAACAGCCTCAGCCCAATAATAGAGTGGCATCTTCTTCTCATTTATCATGGCACGAGCAGCTTCCGTCAAGACCCTGTTCTTCCTTTAAGCTACCCCATTCTGCTGAGGAGTGTAGCTATAGGTAAGCTGCCTACGTATGCCATTTTCAGCCAGAAAGTTGTCAAACTCATTTGACACATACTCCCCACGGCTATCTGACCTCAAGCAAGAGATATAACAGTCAAATTCCTTTTCAACCTGCTTTTTAAACTGCTAAAAAATAGCAAACACCTCATTCTTTGTCTTCAAAATGTAAACCCAAGTATAGCAACTGTAATCATCAATGAATGCAACATAATACTTCGAGCCTCCCATGGATGCATTATGGGCTGGCCCCCACACATCAGAGTGCACTAACTGCAATAGACGTGTACTCTGCCTTACATGTCTGACAAATGGCAACCTTGACTGCTTACCAAACTGGCAAGCATCACATACATGACCAATATCTGAATATTGGAACTTGGGTAAACCTGTAACAAGCTGTTTTTTCTGCATAATTTGCAGCCTTTGAAAATTTACATGCCCCACTCTCTTGTGCCAAATTTCCAAGTCTCTGATAGTGCCAGAACCATGAGCAAACATGGCTTAATTCAGCTCTGGCAAGGTAGCATCAAGAGGAAACATTCTGCCATTCCTGTGACCACGAGCTATTAACTTGCATCCATTACCAAACTCTTCAATAAAGCAACCATGCTTGTTGAATCTAACCTACAAGTTCTGCTCCGTCATCTAACCAACAGACAGTAGATTCTTCGTAATCGAAGGAACATGCAATATATCATGCAATTTTTTCTTTTTTCCATCATGAACCACAAAGCGGCACTTTGCCTTTATGCTCAATGCTATTCTACGTGTCATCACCTATACAGACATAGCCATTTTTTTCAGCCACCATATCAGTGAACCAATCACCATGAGGAGTCATATGGTTTGATGCCCCTGAATCAATATACCAAACTACATCATCAGTGGATTTTTCAGCAACTCTGTCTTTTACATACTGCATGGCAAACAATCTATCTCCTGAAGTATCATCTGCCTGACTAGATGTAGCAAAATGCCCATGTTGTTTGCCTTTCTGATTGCCATGCTTCTTCCAGCAGTCCTTGGCAATATGCCCATACTTTTCGCAGTAATGACAATCCTTATCCTTGTTCGGATTGTGAGATGGATGATACTGTTGCCAGGAGCCTCTACCTCTAGGGCTAGATCTCCTCCTTCCTCTAAAGTTTCCACCACCTCTTGCATTCGATATCTGCTAATTGTTATTGCCATAGGATGCATTTTGCTGGCCTCCTTTGCCAAATCCATGGCCTCTACCACGGTTTCCATGGCCACGTTGATTGGAATAGAAAACTGCATCCTTGTTTTTAGAACTGTTAGATCCTTCAGCCAAACCAAGCTTAACCTCTTCATGGATAAGCAATGCAACAAGCTCATTGAAATCAGGCATTTCAGCCTGCACAGACACATAAGTGTCAAAAGACTTATACTCAGGCCCCAAGCCGTTCAGGGTCACAGCCACCATGTCTTCATCTTCAACCTATGAACCAACAGATGCCAACTGATCCACAATGGTCTTAACCTCCGTGACATAATCCTGTATAGATATGCTCTTCCTCTCCATGTTGTTGAACTTTTACTTCAACTGTATCTTCCTGGCACTTGTGGTTGTGCCATAATACTTGACCAAAATGTCCCATGCATCCTTAGGAGAGCTGCAATTCATTATTTGCATTACCATGGCATCTGAGATACATAAAGAGAGCCAATGCAAGACTCTACAAGCTCTTTCTGTCCAAGCTTGGTGTAATCGTCTCTGATCAGCCGTAGGTCAATCTGGGAGCTCAAATTTAGCTTCCGCTCCAGTCACCAACTCCCAATAGCCTTTCCCTATTAAGAATTTCTCCATGCGAAAATTCCATATGGCATAATTGTTACTGTCAAGCTTTTCCCCCACTATCTCGGTTATGTTGTCAGTCCTTTCTGCATTTGCCATGTTGTATCAAACACTATTTAGTCACTGTCTGACTTCATGCAAGCCAACAAGTCACTCTGACCAACCTCAATCCTTGACTTTTTATGACAGTTTTTTGCAACTATTCTCTGCAAAAAACTAGGGTATTTCAGCCCTTTACAACCTCAAAAACATCCACAAACATGTGGTATAACCTGTAGGTACATCAGTTAGTACATAGACTTTGCAGGTATTGTAACTCTGTATCATGCAAGCTTATTGCAGTAAAGAGAATACGCAGTCTGAAACCTGTAATTTTTCAGTAACTAGCAGTGAATTTACTGTCAAAACCACTTTAAAACATGTCATACATGCTCCAAACTTTCCCACACATTTGCTAGTATATGTAGGCAACTAGACATAGTCATACGGGCACAAAACAGTGCATATCCAGCAAGTACAAGTGAATAAATCTACTCACAGATTTTATATAGCCAATAACCTATCAAACCAAGATGTATTTCAGGGCATTTGCAGACTCTCTGTCTTTAAGAAGTAATGTCAAAAAGTACATGGACTGTTTATGACCAGCCAATACACTGTCAAATCATTTGTTCTCTGATTCAGATTTTAGTTTTTAAGAGCCTTCAATGCTCATCTCAATGCTCATAGCATTCAACAATCATATCCTGTACCATACAACAACTCCCTGTAGGTAACAAAAAGCATGTATTTCTTCAAGTCAATGAGTGTATGATGATGACAGTTTTATGATAGTTTTCAGCCTGTCATAAAATTTCAGATCTGAATATTTTATCAGTAAAATGCAATCCAAATGCATCAAACTTAGTACATATGCTTCCTAAATGAACCCTCACTTCAGTAGAGCTCAAAATGCTCATCAAATGGCTTCAATGCTTCAAAGAGCGATCAGTGTATGCTGCCCTGTTTCAATTTACAGCAACCTATCTTCAATTTCATATCTATACTTCAATATTCCAGCTCATTTATCAACTCCAGACCAAGCATTGACATGTCAGATCATTAATATGTCTTCCCAAGCAAGCATACAAGCTCTGGATTACTCAAGTAGTGATTTATGTCTTCAGTAGCAGTAGGACAACCTTCATTTACAGCAGGGGCAAACACGCCATTAGCATGACAGTTTACAGTACCAGGTTGTCTCCTTCTACATGCTCAACCAAGTCTCTTGAAGGCTCTAATCAAGCCTCAAGCATTGCCATGAACCATAGAACCCAAAATGGCAAAATGCATACCTTCACAGATACAATGATAGCCTGCTTCTCTTCAACCACTGCCCTGAGTCTTCAGGCTGTAGGTCTTTCTCACAGCTTCATGCCTTCAAGAGCCCATCTATGATGGCTCTGATACCATGTTAAGATAGAGAGAGGCAGAGACAGAGTGAGGAGCAAGCATGCTCTCATCTTCTTCATTCATTCATTCTATCATAACCACACACAAAGAGTAAGTGTATACAATAGTACTAAGGTCCGTAGGACCATTCACACTGGGTCTAAAACCACCGACTTATTTAATGTCCCACACTTGTTGATACAGCTGGACAAGACTAATGTCGATCACACATACTATAAGCTTGATATTCTAACAATACTATCTAAAACATAAAACCATTAGTAGGCATATTGTTTACTAGCATAGAATAAGGCATAATCTAATGGCTAGCATATTGTACCATGCATCACATTGCATGCAACTGTGGCTTTCATGGAAGTTATATAAATTGAGCTCCAAGACAATTGTGTAGTTTAGGTCTAGCATAGTGATTTTCAAATAGATAAGGCTATTCACAATATTTATATACATAATGACATTCTCAATCAAGTCACCCTCACGTGCTTAATCTTAGCATTAATATTCAAAGGTATAGAAATCAACTTATAGAAACCTTGACCATACAATATTTTTTTAGCATATCCAAGGCATACTATCTCTATGACATATACCTTCCAGAGTCCTAATTATCTCTATGTTAAGAAAATATCATAATTCTCTCAAATCCTTCATTTCAAACTTGGCCTTGAGAAGACCCTTTACATGATTAATTGCTATCTCACTATCACCCATAATGATCAAGTCATCTACATATACAATGATGACCACAATATCTCATCACTCATATGTAGTGAGTGATCAACATGCACCCTAGAAAACCCAATGCTAACAATGTATTCCACAATCTTGTAATATCGTACCCTCAATGCTTACTTCAGTCCATATAAGGCCTTATGAGGCCTTCATACATAGTCATGATAACTCTCGTCCATAGAATAAGATGGATGCTCCACATGAAATTATTCTTGTAACTCCTCATGTAAGAAGGCATTTTAAGCATCCATCCAATGTATGATCCAACACTTTGATGCAAGCATTGTTATGAAAACCCTTACATTAGCCATTTTAGCTACTAGATTAAAAGTCTCCTCAATCACAATAGCCACTTTAGCTACTACTAGAGTAAAAGTCTCCTCACTCATAGTAGCCATTTTAGCTATTGGAGTAAAATTCTCCTCACTCACATTAGCCATTTTAGCTACTAAAGTAAAAGTCTCCTCATAATCCATGCCATGAGCCCACACATATCCTTTGGCAACTAGTCTTTCCTTATAGTTCTTAATAGATCCATCCCACTTATGCTTCACCTTGTATATCCATTTGTAACCAATAGCTTTATTGCATTCTTAAAGACACAAAATCCCATGTGTCATTTTCCATAAGTGTAATCATTTCTTCATCCATAGCATAATCCCAATGCTCATTACCTACTGCATCCTCAAAACTAATAGGCCCTACATTCTACACAACCTTAACCATGTATGTAGAACAATAAGCTATATAGCTATCATATGTAAATATTTGCATTGGCTTTTTCACTCTGATTCACTTGCATGGACCTAGATCACTTGTAGATGCCTTAATGTCCTCTTGTGCCTTCCTCACACAAGGTATTTTAATTGCTAGAATCCCAAACTCTTCATTCAATCTCTTCTTAAAGCCATCCAAATCTACATCAATACAAGAGAAAGTTGATGATACATCAATTGTAATGGGTGATTCCCCAACCTCTACTAATAGATTAAATCACCTATTTGCACTTGTTTTATTTATCGATGACCTAAACCTCTTATATTCATCTTTAAGTCAGGGATATCATCCTTGGTATTTATCAATGACCTAAAGCTCTTATATCATCTTAAATTCCATACAAAGATGCATGCACAATATCGTTATCAACTAATAAAGATCCAAGAGATTCCACTATACTCTTGATCTTTATTGCATAGTCATTGGTGGACATATTCCCTCTCTTGACCTAATTCAGCTTTGACTTGACATGCAACTTTTTGGCCTTTGTGTTTACTTCAAACAACCTTTCCAAATTCTTCCATGCAATAGTGGAGGTTTAGATTCTTGTAGATAGCCCATCATACTATCTATGATATTCATAGATATCCAACATATTACTTGAATTTGTGACTGCTCCCAATTCTTCATATGCTTCATTTCTTTAATGGAAATTTTCTTTATAGGAACTTTGGGTGTCACTGCATTTGTGTCAATCTATGTAATTCTAAATGCCTTTGCTCTTCAAGAAATTTGTCATTCTAAACTTCCACACATTATGATTGTTCTTATCAAGCTTCTCCACTGATAATCTAGTTTAAATTATTATCAAAAGCATTTTGCCAAGACAAGAAACCTTGCAAAAATGGCAATTTGCAACCAAGTAAATATTAGGTGTACAATAAACACATCACACAATCTTTTTATTAACTCCAAAAAATAATTGTAATTCAAAATTCATATAGAGATGCCCTCTATGTTTGCAACCCAATGAACACTAAACCACTATAGAATGAAAATATGCAACCTTTGCACCTATAAATGGCTAATACAATCAAAACTATAGTACACCCTTGGGTAAGTTACTCATGAATCTATATGTCCATCACGTGGGTTCAAAATAAGGTATTTTTAGAATACCATTTTTATACAATTTTTTACATACAGAAGGGTGTAATATAAGGGGGTTATTTACAGATTGAATAGAAAAGGGTTATTTTTTATTCATAAAAAATTAACAGATAAGGATATTTATAAATAGGCCTTGAAATGCACATGATGTAGAGGATATACATATAGTAACTTCCCCAAGAGTACACCCAAAAACTGCTATTGATAAACTTGTAAGACTAATACGGAAGCAAAAATGAAGTAACAATGGAAAGGTGGTATATACATTACTCTTTGTACTCATCAAGTTTTTGTAATGGAGTAACAATGGAAAGGTGGTATATACATTACTCTTTGTACTCATCAAGTTTTTGTAATGGAGTAACAATGGAAAGGTGGTATATACATTACTCTTTGTACTCATCAAGTTTTTGTAATGGAGACTATATCCTTCTTATCCTTGAGAGCCTCTTGTGGCTATTCCTCAAGTGTAATTCCAAGGCAAATTGGACAAGATGGAAGAGCTTCTTACTAGGTACTTGCTTTCTTGCTTTGTTTCCTTCACCACAAGCTTTGATTGAGCTTCACATAGTTGTGGTGTGGCTCTCATATCAATAAGAGGAGGGAGAGATAAAGCAAGTATTAGCACATGTATGTAAAATAGAGACTTGAGCACACACAAAAGTAGGGCTAAAATCATATTATTCTTTCTTCTCCTTTTGACATAAAAGAGTTATTCTATAACATGATAAAGGACTACTATGATAGTGTTAAAATATATGTACATATTGTCACTAAGTGTGAACTCGCTAAAGAAAGATAAGGTGGCATCATAGTCCAATTGTAGTATCAGGAGCACATTCTCAACCTAACACATTGGTAAGTAAAGTCCTACCACATCATTAAGCCATGCAAATGGATGGTAACTCATATGGTCTCTACATCTCAACAAGTGAGCTACTCAATATTATCTCATGGGGAGCTCTTGACTTCTTGCATGTTGATATGTAGCTTTTGGGTTGTTGTTGCTGCATAGTCAATCTCCATTCCTTCATCTACATCCTTTTAAAGTTTAGGAACAATATTAGAAGAGCCATGAATAAAAAGTTCCCCATATGGGGGGCATTTTTCCACCCTTCCTCTTTGTGTGCATGTAAGGTAAGGCTACACCACTTGTATGAAGGGAATAACTAGCAATAAAATCCTCATTAAAGCTCACATTCACCATGCCAACATTCTAATGAGATAGCTCACTCCATTTGTTTTATATTATTTTCCTTCAATGGGAACGGTTGGTTGCATTCATACCCATTTAAAGTAAGAAGATGTGCAAATGAATTTGGCTTCTTTCAATATAATAATGTTTTGTTACATATGCACACAATTGGGCCACAAAACTTAAATAATGTGCAAATCTTTGCCATTACATTAGTTATTCTCTTTCTTGAATTACCAAAAGTTGATTTGTCTAAAATATATTCAAATGAAACTAGACACAAAATCAAGCATTTCATTTCACTTTCCTAGTGATTTTATTTACATTTGATCAAATAAAGATTAAGTCTTATTAGGAAACTTCCTTTCTTTCAAAGATATTTGTTCTTCATTATTTGCTTTTGAAAATAGTGATTAACTCTTTTAATGTAATCTTATCGTAATCACAATAGCTTGACCATATTAGAATGAGATCGTATAAGACTTTTAAATATGATTTTAATCTAATTACAATAACTCAAGCACATTGGAATGAGATACTATAAATTTTTAGAAGATTATTTGAGAAAGCAACTTGAGATACTTGTGGTCCTTACTTTTCTTTTTTACATAATTTTATGTAGAATATAGGAAGTTGTACTTTAGTAATCATGAACTTGCTCAACTACTATTTAAGATTGAAGTGATTTGCTTAAGCATATTCATATAATATCAATTCAACTACAAGGAAAACAATGGGGAAGAGATCTAGACCTTTTACATGCAAATCACGTGAAAATGGTTTAATTCTTCACTTCAATAGATGCTTCATTAACTTCCTTTGATATAATGCCTCATTGTAGCCATAAACTCATGTGTCCTTAAATTATATGTGCACTCACTACTTCATTACAACCATCCTGACTTTTGTATCATGTTATATTGTTTGTAAAATTCCACAATGTGGGTCTATAAAACATAAATGCACTCTTATCATAGTTTTCACATGTGTGTGTGTGTGTGTGTGTGTGTGTGTGTGTGTGTGTGTGTGTGTGTTGCGGATATCAAGTTTGCTAAAAAAAGATTTTTTACATTAATACCATATCCTATATCTTGAAATTAATAATATATGTTAATTATAGAGAACCAAGCATCCAACATGAACAAGAGAATAGCCAAACCAAGCAAGTTAAACATGTTCAAAAGGAAATGACAAAGTCTTCTAACTACAAAATTGAATATTAGGTAGATTGTTAGTAAGAATTAGATAATCATGGCATAGAAGCTTATATTTTATTTTCAATAAAAATAGTAATCATGGAAAAAAGGTGAGCTTTTATTATCAACAAAAAGATATATATGATTAGCAATTTTTTTGTCTTGACACAAACTAAATAACAGAGTGTAGATGACTCTATCCATCTATAATGAAAAGGGTTCATAGTTTCATCAAAAGAAAAAAAACTAGTAAGGTTCTAAATAAGCATATTATTTTGGTTGGATTTTAGCTTAGAATATCTTCATTGACCAATAAATCAACATATTCAAAATCATTTTTGCGTATTTGGGTATAATAGTGTTTACTTACATTCACACAATTGGGATACAAAACTTAAGTAATGTGCAAACCTTTGCTATTATATTAAAAAGATATTTCTTTAACTACCAAAAGTTTATTTGTCTAACATATGCTAATACAAGATTATCAAGCCATTGTTTCCACCTTCCACCGATTTTTATCTCCGTAATCAATAAAGGGTAAGGATTGGTAAGAAACTTACTTTCTTTCAAAGATACATTCATAATTTGCAATTGAAAATAGTGGTTAACTCTCTAAATATATTTTTGACCAAAACACAATGTCTCAAGCACAGAAGAATGAAATAGTATAGACTTCTAGAAGTCAATTTGTGTGTGTGTGTGTGTGTGTGTGTGTGTGAGAGAGAGAGAGAGAGAGGGAGAGAGAGAGAGAGAGAGAGAGAGAGAGAGAGAGAGAGAGAGAGAGAGAGTTTTGGAGAGTAGGAAAGAGATATAAAACGAGTGTTAAGAGAAAGAGACAGAGTGAGAAAGGGATGATAAACATGGATGGAGAGAGAAGGTATTTGGAGAGATAGAGATAAAGAGAGAGAAAGAGAGTTTCGAGAGAGAGAAGATGTTAACTACTCAATAAATATCTCTCTTTGTTCAAAGATGTGATATGCAATATGCACTCACTAGAAATCCATACTTAACTTTTGAAGTCTAGCACTTTGAAATTAGTATTATTCTAAATGTAGGATAGCTTTAGGAAAAAAGACAATTTTGAAAATCACAACATGCAAACAAGTCTATACTTGTAAATATGAATGTATGAAGGATTCCATAAGGATCCTTACTTTTCCTTTAATCATCATGTTGTTTGAATACTAGGAAGTTGTGTTCAGTCATCATGAACTTGGTTACAATGCTCCACTACTATGTTAAGGGTTTTGCTTAAGCATATTCACATAATATCAATTCAACTAAAAGGTCAATAATGAGGGAGAGATCAAGATCTCTTACATGGAAACACATGGTAAAGGTTTGATTTTTTACTTTAATAGATGTTTCATGAGTTCAATAGATAGAATGACTCATTATAGCCATAAAGTCTTGTGTCTTCAAGTTATTATGCACTCACTATTCTATTAGAAACATCAAGGTTTTTGTTTCTGTTATACTTTTTGTAAAATTATGCAATGTGGGTCTATAAAACATAAATGCAATCTTATCACAGTTTTCCTTTGTGTGTGTGTGTGTGTGTGTGTGTGTGTGTGTGTGTGTGTGTGTGTGTGTGTGTGTGTGTGTGTGTGTGTGTGTGTGTGCGGATATCAAGTTTGCTAATAAAAGATTTTTTACATTAGTACCATATCCTATATCTTGAAATTAATGATATATGTGAGATATATGTTAATGATAGAGAACCAAGCATTAAGCATTAACAAGAAACTAGCCAAACCAGAGCAAGCTAAACATGTTCAAAAGGAAATGACAAAGTTTGCGAGCTACAAAATTGAATAGAACACTATATTAGGGAGTTTGGGAATTTTCATATACTTTGGGAATTTATAGGATGGTCAATATTTGGTCACATAGTCAAATTGTTACCCCCTTCCTTGAAGGTGAAACTTTTTCTAGATACTATATAGATGATAACACCATGTTCCATCTTCAAAAATTTGACAATGGAACTTGGGAGATTCCCAAATTCTCTAATTTAGTGTTATAGGTAGATTATTAGTAAGAATTAGATAATCATGGCATAAAATCTTATATTTGATTTTCAATAAAAATAGTAATCATGGCAAAAAGGTGAGCTTTTATTATCAACAAAAAGATATATATGATTAGCAACTTTTTTTGTGTTGACACAAACTAAATAATAGAGTATAGATGACTCTATCCATCTATAAGGAAAAGGGTGTATAGTTTCATCAAAAGAAAAAAAACTAGTAAGGTTCTATAATAAGCATATTATTTTGGTTGGATTTTAGCTTAGAATATCTTCATTGACTAATAAATCAACATATTCAAAATCATTTTTGCTTATTTGGATATAATAGTGTTTGCTTACATTCACACAATTGGGATACGAAACTTAAGTAATGTGCAAACTTTTGCTATTATATTAAAAATATCTTTCTTAAACTATCAAAGTTTATTTGTCTAACATATGCTAGTACAACATTATCAAGCCTTTGTTTCCACCTTACACTGATTTTTATCTCCACAATCAAATAAAGGATAAGGATTGATGAGAAACATACTTTCTATCAAAGATATATTCATAATTTGCAATGGAAAATAGTGATTAACTCTCTAAATATACTTTTAACCAAATCACAATGTCTCAAGCACAAAAGAATGAAATAGTATAGACTTCTAGAAGTCAATTAGAGAGAGAGAGAGAGAGAGAGAGAGAGAGAGAGAGAGAGAGAGTTTTAGAGAGCAGGAAAAAGATATAAAAGGAGTTTTAGGAGAAAGAGACTGAGCGAGAAAGGGATGACAAACATGGATGGAGAGAGAAGGTATTTGGAGAGATAGAGACAAAGAGAGAGTTTCAAGAGAGAAGATGTTAACTACTCAATAAATATCTCTCTTTGTTCAAAGATGTGATATGCAATATACACTCACTAGAAAGCCATACTTAACTTTTGAAGTCTAGCACTTTGAAATTAGTATTATTCTAAATATAGGATAGCTTAGCAAAACATGACCATTTTGAAAATCACAACATGCAAACAAGTCTATACTCGTAAATATGAATATATAAAGGATTCCATAAGGATCCTTACTTTTCCTTTAGTCATCATGTTATTTGAATACTAGGAAGTTGTGTTCAGTCATCATGAACTTGCTTACAATGCTCAACTACTATATTAAGGGTTTTGCTTAAGCATATTCACATAATATCAATTCAACTAAAAGGTCAATAATGAGGGAGAGATCAAGATCTCTTACATGGAAACACGTGGTAAAGGTTTGATTTTTTACTTTTATAGATGTTTCATCAGTTCAATAGATAGAATGACTCATTATAGCCATAAAGTCTCGTGTCTTCAAGTTATTGTGCACTCACTATTCTATTAGAAACATCAAGGTTTTTATTTTTGTTATACTTTTTGTAAAATTATGCAATGTGGGTCTATAAAACATAAATGCAATCTTATCACAGTTTTCCTTTGTGTGTGTGTGTGTGTGATCCAATTTTAAAACTTAGAAAACAACTTATCAAATGTAAGGATTACAATGTGGAAGGGACAAAAGATGCACATAAACTATTGAAATGATATACTATGGTGTAGGGATAAGATTATAATGTAAATTTCCAAGATACAAGAATGGATACTACAATATTCATCCAATGTTGCAATGCTATCTATTACTAAAGGTAACATGAAATTTTGATACAAGACTAATAACCTCTCCTACCTTTGACAAGTTAGCAAACATCAATTTTAACTCAAATTTGATGAAGTTTTGAACCTAATATCTACAAAGTTATCCATAACAATGAGTTAGTAAAAGACAAATACACTGTTATGGAATATAGACATTAACCATTCAATATTGGTTTTTATCCCATCACATCAAGCTTGGTAAACCAAACCTAGGATGAAAAGGACATGTTATATGCATTGGTAGCCAAAGTAGTAAGTATTAAATGATAGAAATTGTAATGAAGGAACCTGAGAGGAGAGAGAACACTACAGGAAAGAGAGAAGAAGAGTCCAAAAGAGAGAGAAAGTCTAGATGAGGAGAGAGAAATATTGGAAATGGATAGAGAAAGACAACAAAGAAAGAGAGAGATGGTTGGCAACCATGAACGAAAAATAGAGAAGCTTAGAAGGTGAAAGGATAGAGTTGTGATAGGAGGTGAAAGGATGTTGTTGTGCTAAAAAACAATGATGGGACTTATTACAAATTTCCAAGTGGTGAAAAGGGGCATAGTACTACTTTGTTTAGATGGGTTCAAGACTCCCAATCTTCAAAAATGGACATGAGAGTTGAAGAATGGCAAACTGAGGACCAAAGACTATATATATACATCCAGTCTAAGACATAGAGGCAAGGCTTTAGTCATCGAGTCATCAAGTAAAAGCTCTTATAATGAGCAATGACCACGTTGTCCATTGTAGAGACCCTTGATGTACTAAATCAATAATGCCTCATGATGTGATAATCTAAGTTGTTTCATAGCTCCAAATAAAGATCTTTTTGTGAATATTCAGCCTGTGTAACTTGTACTCCTTCATCATTCAATCAACATCAATTTTGGTCCACAACAAAGAGCAATCATGTGACAAACTGTAGTGAAATAGATCATATAACTTACTGATGCGCAGATCGGTCGCAGATAGCTCACGTGGTGAATCCCGGAAGGTCCCCAAGAACAAAGTACTCTACCTTTTTGCACAAAAAACCATGTAAAAGCATGCACGACAAGAGGCAAGAGACAAATTGGGTTCAATCTCCCCCATGCCTTGTGTGAGCGCTTCACAAAGCATGTATTTTATGTATATTTCCAATCTTCATGGTCAATAATAGCCCAATTACAAAAATATGACAAGCTTTTAGCTTTTGAGTTTGCTTTCTACAAAAATAGAAAAATAAAGCTAATGGACGGTGCCCATAGAGTCTGGCACGCCCAATCTCAATGTCCAAATAGAAATAACATATCCGAGCGCATAAGCGCATACAAAATAATAATCAATAATCGATGTCTAAAATATAGGCGTGGCGCCTATCAAAATATAATCCAAAAGTCGAAAACCCGCTAGACTCCAATGCTTTCCTCCGCCACTGCTGCTATCTCTACACATCAACTGAAGCATTCACAATCGTTAGTAAAATAATACAATTAAACCGACAAAAGTGAATACCTAGCAGTCTTCAGCTACATAAATAAATCAACTAGTTAGAAATAAATCCTAACCTTAATTTATTACGAGTGCGCACTCTAAACTCATAAACGTTTATTAATTTAATATGCATTTTGCGGAATCACCCGCTATGGAATCACCCATGTACACACTAAATTAATGAAACGCCCGAAAAGGACAGGCGTCCCCATCAACTTCTCGCACAAAGAATCCTCTTTGTGTATGAGCCCCGGTCATCTAAGTTTAGGGAATCCACCGTAAAACCTCACGGAATCCACTGTGGCACGGAATCCACCGTGGAATATGCCCTCTGGCATCATACCCCCGGGGTGGGATAGCAATTGACCTCAATTGCTATTAGCTCAATGTGGAGCTAACAGAGTGGGGAAAGCATTTAAGTCTCTAGCGTGCATCCATTGTGATTCCTCTACAGGATGGTTCTTAAATTTCACTAGATATCTAGAATACCTTCGGCCAGTTCTAGTGGTCATGTAGTCAGTGTCTATGATGGCTTCTAGTTCAAGTATTTCAGTCTCTTCTTCTAGTAAAGGTGGGTTTTCATAGACAGGGTGGATTGGTAATTGGCCTCTAAATGGTCTTAATAAACTAATATGAAATGTATTATGAATTTTCCAATGAGATGGCAATTCTAACTTGAATGCATTGTCATTAATCTTATGAATGATTCTAAATGGTCCATAGAATCTAGGAGCTAATTTGACAACTGGATGTCTATCTACACTTTGCAGTCTACGCTTTTCTATTCTAAGCCAAACATAATCATCAACTTTGAAATTCATGGCTTGTCTTTTCTTATTGGCTTGTTTGGTATATGATTGTTGGGCTTTAGCAATCATATCCTTGACCTCATCAAAAATACTATTATGCATAATAGCAATATCGTCAGCGCTCTGAATTCTATTAGACAAAGATGCAACAGGTGTAGATAATCTATATCCATAAATAACTTCAAAAGGTGCTTTCTTTGTAGATGTGTGCAGTGTATTGTTATATGCAAACTGTAATAAATGTAAATGAGTATCCCATGTCTGAGGTTTAGAGATAGTGTATGCACGTAAAAGATCTAAAATAGTGCTATTTGTGGCTTCTGTTTGTCCATTTGTTTCTGGATGAAATGCAGATGAGAAATCAATCTTTGTGCCTAGATTTGCAAACAGTGTAATCCAAAAATTATTACAAAATCTAGAATCACGATCTGAAATAATCACTTTCGGCAATCCATGGTTAGTAAAAATAGTTTTCAAAAATAACTGTGCTGCTTGTGATGCTGTTAAAGTTTTCTTACATGCAATGAAATATGCTTGCTTACTAAATCTATCTACAATTGTCCAAATGATGTCATGGTTAGATTTAGTATTTGGTAAACCAGTAATGAAATCCATAGATATATGTTCCCAAGGTTTAGATGGAATAGACAAAGGCATTAATAATCCATACTATTTACCATGATGTCTCTTTATTCTTTGACAAATCAAACATTTAGAAACGAAATTAGATACATATGCATCCATATGCGGCCAATAAAAATCTTCAGTTAACATGCGTAATGTAGAAATGATACCTCTATGACCTTGATATGGGGAACAATGAATTTCATTCAAAACAAAAGATCGGAATGGAATAGTAACACACAGTCTCTTTTCAAAGAACATAAATCCATCATTATATGACAATGAATCAACAGGAATGAAATTATTTTGAACTAATTTTTGCCAATCAGAATGAAAAGTAATATCCTGGTGATATGTGTCTTTCATAGCAATCAAAGAATCAAAAGATATGATAGAAATATTGTGAATTGCAGGTCTTCTACTCAATGCATCAGCAACTACATTTTCTTTTCCAGGTTGGTATTGAATGATAGGATGAAAGCTTTGAATGAAGGAAGCCCATTTGATATGACGGTCAGAAATTTGGGGTTGGCTAAGTAGATGTCTAATGCTTTGCTGGTCAGTCTTTATCATGAATTCTGAACCCATTAAATAATGCTTCCATTGTTTTAATGCTTGTACAACTGCTAATAGTTCTTTGTCATAAGTGGAATATTTGAGCTCAGAGGGTTTCAGCTTAGAACTAGAATATGCTATTGGATGATTGTTTTGCATTAATACGGCTCCTATTCCTGATCCGCTAGCATCGGTCACAACTAGAAAGAATGGTCTATTAAAGTCAAGCAATTGTAGAACAGGGGCATTAGTTAATGCACGTTTAAGTAAATCAAAGGATTTCTGCTGATTTTCAGTCCATTGATAAACAATTCCTTTCTTAAGAAGTTTGGTTAATGGTAAAGCAAGTAATGAGAAATTACGTACAAACTTCCTATAGAAACTAGCAAGACCAAGGAATGAGCGTAATTCATGTACATTTTTAGGAACAGGCCAATGCAATATTGCGTCAATTTTCTTAGGATCAACTTTAATTCCTTCTTTTGATACAATATGACCTAGATATTCTATTTCTGTCTTAAAGAATTCACTCTTTTCAGGATTTGCAAACAATTGATTTTCTTTCAGTAATTGAAAAACTAATGATAAATGCTCATAATGCTCTTTTTCACTTTGACTGAACACTAAAATATCATCAAAGAAAACAATCACACAATATTGATATTTCAGAAAAATACGGTTCATCATTCTACTGAAAGTAGCAGGTGCATTAGTTAATCCGAATGGCATGACTAAGAATTCGTAATGGCCAAACTGTGTCCTGAATGCAGTCTTAAATATGTCAGATCTATCTAACCTCACCTGATGATATCCAGACTTAAGGTCAATTTTACTAAATATAGAAGATCCTTGCAGTTTGTCCATAAGGTCATCAACTCTAGGTATAGGATACCTATTCTTTACAGTGATCTTATTTAATGCTCGGTAGTCAATACACATACGATAGGTATTATTCTTTTTCTTGACTAAGAGCACAGGTGCACCGAATGGAGAACTGCTAGGTCGAATTAGGCCTCTATTTAGTAATTCTTCAACTTGACTCTGGATTTCTTTTTGCTCTATTTGATTGTGCCTATATGGTGCTTTGCAAGGTGGTTGTGTGCCAGGAATTAGATCAATCTTATGGTCTTCTGGACGTGATGGTGGTAAACCTGGTGGTAGGTCTTCTGCAAAACAGTCCTTAAAATATGCAAGAAATTCCTTATGCCTAGGGTGCATATGATTTTCCTTTGCGTGCAATTCATTCACCCAAATGAGATATGATTTAGTATTCTTGCGTAGTGCACGTTTTGCTTGAGTATGCGAAAGCAGTGGAAAAATATGAGATGCATGCATACCAAATAATGTAATAGATTTTCCTTGAAAATTAATATTCATTGTGTGTGTGGAATAATCTATATTGGGATTATGTTGGTGTCTCCATGGCATTCCTAGAATAATGTCGCTTGACTGTAATGGGACAACTAAGAAATTTCTTCTTTCAATGTATGAACCAATTTGAATTTCTAAATCTTGAACTTCTTGTGTGCCATTGTACCTAGTGCCTAAAAATGCAGCTTTTATGCGATAGTGCATAGGTACTGTATGCAATTTTAATTCCTTTACCAATTTTGCTGAAATAAAGTCATGGGTACTACCGTCATCATGCAATATAGTTCTTTCTTTTCCATGCACCATACATTTCATAGTCAACAATGAATGTAAAGTAGGCATACCTGGTAAAGTGTCGGAAGTAGTAGTAATATCATCCTCTTCTTCAGTGAAATCTGGCATATCCTCATGCTCGTCTTTGTCCATGGCTCCAAGGTAGTTGATATGTGCTGATGGCTTCTTTGAATGACAATTTGCTGCGAGATGCCCTGGCTGGTGACACTTGTAGCATACTATTGGCTTGGCTTTGGTCATATTATTTGCAATGGCTGGGAGTCTGGGTATATTTGGATTTGCTTGTGGAATAGGCTTAGGATTTGGATTGACAGTGGATGGTAATGCAGATGGTTTAGACCAATTATTGCGGAAAGATGGTGATGAGAAACGACCTGGATTAAACCTTCTGAAATTGGAATTGAATTGTTTAGATCCATAATTACCGTTGGCTTGGAATTGCTGTGGTCGTCGATCTCTTCCGCGTAACTTATCTTCAGTGTCGTGAGCTAAGGAGATGGCGTCTTCAAGGGTAGCAGGCTTGAACATGTTCACTTCAGCGTAGTAATGTCCAAGAAGTCCAGACATATACTTCCGCTTATGTGTCGTCTCTGGTACGTCTTCAAGCATGCGTAGCTGTAGGAGTGCATTCCAAAAACGCTCTGTATACTGTGGAATAGGCTCACGATCTCTCTGTTGAAGTAAATCCCATTGCTTGATAGCCTTCTCATGAAATTGCGGTGGTAGGAAATTTTGCATGAACTTCTTCTTGAAATCTTCCCAAGTAGCAGGACATTCTATGCTCTTGCGGACTACAGTCCACCAAAGTGATGCTCTGTCTATCAGATGATTAGTAACATACTTGATTTTATCTTTTTCGGAATAAGTTTCCTCATGGAAATAGTCATCAAACTGGCTAATGAATGATAAAACAGTCTTTCCTTCTCTTATGCCATTGAAAGTGCGAAACTTGAAACTTCGTTTACTTATCTTGGATTCCTTGCGAATAGTTTGTGCTTCAAGGGTGGCGTCGATGGTACGGCGAATCAAATCTTCAGCTTGAGGTTCTTCTTTATCAGTGGACGCTCCTTGTAGCTTTGTCAATTGTACTTGCAAGGCTTGCCTAGCTCTTCGCTCTTCTTCCAATTGTAGCATGATTAGATCCAGCTTTTGTTCCATGGTAGGCTCAGGTAGGTCGTCTTCAGTCATAGGATCATCCATATGTGGGGTAGTCATCCTGTAAAACTCAACAAACCTTTCTCACTCAAAATCAGTTAGCGGGATGAGCGTAGCTCAAATTTGGGGTTACAAGGCTATGTATTTTTGGGTATTTCTTCTTCAATTTTCAGAAATTCTGCAATATTTCTGTCTCCGTTTGCTGAAAGTACTTCAACAAACTTGCAGATAGGTAGAACAGCTTGCTGCGAACAACTTTCCAGTTCAGAGTTTTTGCATACGAACAAGTCTTCTAGGAGTTTTAAGCACTAGTCAGTTTTGATTTAGTCTGACTTGCAGAGTTGCAGACTTAGTAGACTTGCAGAGTTGTTGACTTGCTGGACTTAGGCCGACTTGTAGAACTTGCAGAACTTGATTACTGTCGACTTGCGGAACTTAACTTCAGAAGTGCGAGACCCGGAGTTTGCGAACTTGTCTGACCTATGTAACTTGCAGAAAGCCTTAAGCTTTAGTAATTAAGCTTAAGCTTATGAAGCTTAATGAGAGGCTTGGCAGGCGGCGTCAATTTCGTGAGGGGGGGGCCGTTTTTTTAGCCGCGCGATAATTTCGGGCCCATCTTCTGATACTTCGAAGTGATTTGGAGAAGCTTAAGCTTCTTTTAAGCTTTTAAAGCTTTGTAATTAAGCTTTTAGTCAAGATGATTAAGAGTTTGCTCACTGGTTTTCAACGACTTGTTGATGGAGATGATTGCGTGGTCCTCCGCCTGCAGAGCTTGGTCCTTCGTGATCTGACAGTGGAAACAGGGGTTCTTGATCGCCAGAAGTCTGCCTGTATCGACGGTTCGCGATGAGATTGACTGTAGAGCCCGTTTGTTCCTGGAGCTCCGCCTTCGCCCGAGATTGGTAGCGATTGGAAGCTCTTGATCTCTCCTCCGCTCTGATACCACTGATGCGCAGATCGGTCGCAGATAGCTCACGTGGTGAATCCCGGAAGGTCCCCAAGAACAAAGTACTCTACCTTTTTGCACAAAAAACCATGTAAAAGCATGCACGACAAGAGGCAAGAGACAAATTGGGTTCAATCTCCCCCATGCCTTGTGTGAGCGCTTCACAAAGCATGTATTTTATGTATATTTCCAATCTTCATGCTCAATAATAGCCCAATTACAAAAATATGACAAGATTTTAGCTTTTGAGTTTGCTTTCTACAAAAATAGAAAAATAAAGCTAATGGACGGTGCCCATAGAGTCTGGCACGCCCAATCTCAATGTCCAAATAGAAATAACATATCCGGGCGCATAAGCGCATACAAAATAATAATCAATAATCGATGTCTAAAATATAGGCGTGGTGCCTATCAAAATATAATCCAAAAGTCGAAAACCCGCTAGACTCCAATGCTTTCCTCCGCCACTGCTGCTATCTCTACACATCAACTGAAGCATTCACAATCGTTAGTAAAATAATACAATTAAACCGACAAAAGTGAATACCTAGCAGTCTTCAGCTACATAAATAAATCAACTGGTTAGAAATAAATCCTAACCTTAATTTATTACGAGTGCGCACTCTAAACTCATAAACGTTTATTAATTTAATATGCATTTTGTGGAATCACCCGCTATGGAATCACCCATGTACACACTAAATTAATGAAACGCCCGAAAAGGACAGGCGTCCCCATCAACTTCTCGCACAAAGAATCCTCTTTGTGTATGAGCCCCGGTCATCTAAGTTTAGGGAATCCACCGTAAAACCTCACGGAATCCACCGTGGCACGGAATCCACCATGGAATATGCCTCCTGGCATCACTTACACCATCATTTTTCAAATAATCGCTTGAAGATGTGGGGATGATTCCACTGCAAGAATTGGTCTAAATAGAAGTTTCCTTTTCACATGTAATCCTCTATCTTCTAGGATCAAAAGGAAAAGCGACATCCTATCCATGCATTAAATTAATGACTATCAAGCCATAGGTATTATCATCCATGGAATCATATGCACGTACTTTTGGATCCATAAAATCCTAAGCAAGTGAATCAAATAAAAACTCATGGTCATGGTCTTCCTCATGATGGTCATAATTTACATAAGCTTCCTCATATTGGTCCTCAAGTGACTTCCAAACATAATCTTCAAAAGCTTCATAAGTTGCTACTTGAAACCCTTTATCTTCCTCTTAATCTGCATCAAAATTTCCTCCTTAGCATGACTATCTTCATCCTCTTCATTTGAATATTTAATTACAAAGAATATTTTTGTATTCTTTGGCATGCATATGTCTTTGTGATTGGAACACATTGGTTCATCACATTTGTAACATAACCCTTGACCATGTAATTCTTTGATTTGGTCACTAGTTAAATGTCCACCTTTACTAGCTTTAGACAAGATCTTGCCCACATCATCATTGTCTAGATCAGCAATAGAATAGTCATATTGTTGTCACGGCAATGTGTGATTGGGAATAAAATGATTGTTGCTCATAGTCATATTTCTATTGTACACATATGCTACCTATAAGAGAGTGGCTATCAATACTCACTATTGTAAAAATTGAGCAATGATTGCATCTCGATTGCATTAAGTCTCATTGAACTGTTGCATTTACCATAGCAATCGATGAAATAAAATATGCTTGTCTTGTACATGTGCTGAGCCTTCTTGTAAAATAGCATTACCATAAAGATTTGTGAGGGATTTTAGAATACATGGCTTTACCAAAATTGATCAAATATGAGATGTTAAGTGTTGGGAAAGTTCTCGTTCTATCCGAACTACATCTACCACTTTTACTACCATCATGGTATTATCAAAAACCATAAGTCCATGTGCCAATACATCAATCATATCATCCATGTGAGCAAGTGAGCAAGTGACTTGTTGAATTCCATTTCTCTTATGATGTTCATAATATTGCCATGTAGCATACAATAAGGAGCAAAATCATGTGAGTAATGCTCTTGATGAGGCATGGCTACATCATAGTCCACTATTGTTGATAAATTTTTGTTGTCATTGTTGCTGTATAAACAAGTATATGTAAGAATTAGTTTACTATTAAAGTGCATTTCTTCGGCATAGGATATCAAGTCTTTCCAAGAGCCACAAAGACCTATGATATCAGTGCCTTTTGGGTACAATACTATGCCCCATTCTAACTAGGAAGAAGGGTACTGAAAATCTATCCATGTGTAGTAAGTCTAGCAGTTATATTGCCTTCTATACTCTTTCTGAACAGTAAATCATCCCCTAGTAAGGAGCATAGGATATACTACACATAGCATTCAAAAGCACCCATGAATGGTTCTTCATGTTTACTATTAGTAGTCTCCTACTAGAATAATAGGAGTTTTAAATGAAACTTTCTCTCAACCCTATTAATGGATGCTATTGAAACTAGAAATATCATTAATAGTTTTGATCACTAAATTTTCTATCCTTTTCTTGGTTATGCAAATAGGGTTGTGCCATTTGATAAAATCTTTGACCTATTAAAATTGTGGAGGACAAATAGAAAGTGCAGGAGCCAATACATATGCATCAGAGATTTCTAGCCATCAAAGCAAAAAGCAACAGAAGGAGAATAAGAACATTAATCAAGTTGCACTAGTACGCTATCAACTAGAGGTAGAATACCATTCTATGTAGAAGTATTGATTTTAGAATAGATTACTATGGAAGATCTAGACAAGATCATTAAGATGCTTTCTCGTACATATGCTATTTGTAACATGGTGTTTGATCATGTAAATGAGTTGGCATTGCAATAGAGATGAAGATTGAAATATTTAGTTGTGAATGGGCTGAGACCTCATGATATCATCTAAGCATGATCACACACGCACAAGCACACGCACATGCATGTGCACATGCGCGCGGGCACACACACACACGTGCGCGCGCGCACGCACGCACGCATGCACGCACGCATGCATGCATGCATGCACACACGCACGCACACACGCACACACACACACATTCTATTCCTTAGAAAAAAAAACCTCTCATCTCAGATCTTGAGTTCAATGATGGATAGCAAGCTAATTGCAACAATCATATCAATATTTGGAAGACAACCTATGGGAAGTTCTTTCTTCTAATTGTATAACAAAGGAAATTAGTAAATGGTGCCTCAATGGATTTGAATGTCCAAATCTGTAATAAGGACTCAAAGCTACAGCTACCATATTGAGCATAAGAAAGGACAAAGAAAATGCCATCTAATAACAAGGCCTCTTTACCCAAAAAACCATCCAAGTCTAAAGGTAAGTCATCGGTCAAAGTTGGCACATTCTATTCTCAATGATGTCTAGATAGAGTGGAGTTTCTTGCTCTTTTTGCACTTGTAAAGAAGTGAGCCAAGAGAGAGAAAGAAGGGAGAGATGACTATAGAAGAGAGAGAAGAGTGCAAAGGAGAGAGAAAGACTGGTCGAGGAGAGAGAAATACTAAAAGTAGAGAGGGAAAGATAGAAAATGAGAAATGGAAGCCATGGAAGCTTGAAAGGGAAGAAGAAGAGGTTCTTTCAAAAAGAAACTAAGATTTTAGTCTTCTCTAAGTCCTATTACCACCTTTTTTGACCAAAGTACCTTCAAAATGGCATGTAATTGATGTATGACTTGTTATTTTGGCCAGGTTTTGGCTAAATCTTCTCTAGATCTTTCTTTGAGATCCAAGATTAGCCTTTGCTCCAACCAGAAAGCGTGCAACAAGTTCCTGCCATGTGGCTCCTATACTACTTGCTTCCCAAGATTTAACGATGGAAAATATCGAAAATATGTTTGGAAAAGGTGGCTAGAATATTAGCTTCCTCTTGCATGAATGCCGGGGGAATCAAATAAGAATATTCTATTATTTTAGAGCTAGGGGGAGGAGAAAGGATTTCGAAGGACTAGCATGGCCTAGGGTTTTGAAACATAAAGGGAGTCTTGTTGATGTGAAACACATGTTTTAAGATCTTTTCAAAGATTCCAACCATTCAATATGCACTTGGTTATCTTCCTCCATGAATATATGAAAACGTTTTGATAACATTATGAGTTTTGAGACATCTAATTGAGGACTAGTGAGGTGAGCTTGACATAGCTGAATTAGCATTCTCACCAAGAGTATTCTTGTTTGATGGACCTATGGAAATTTTGAAACACAAGAAAATTCCTTACACAAATGTTGGAGGCATAGGCAAGGGAATCCCCATATCCAAGCATGGTTACTTCATCCAACCATGAATTCTGAAATTTACACCAAATATGATAAGTGATCTATTATTTTTTGTGGGGCACTAGATTATGATAAGATGATATGACTATAGGCATATGAAAGACCATAGTCTAAAGTGCATGTATCATAAAATTCTAAAACTTAGAAATTATCTTATTAAGTGATAGGATTTACAATGTGTAGGGGGTTCTAAAGTAGCCACATAAAGTATTAAAATTAGATACTATGGTGCAACAAAATGTAAATTTCCAAGACAAAAGAATTGATATTAAGGTTCATCGAATGTTGTAATGCCATGTGTTATTAAAGTTTACATGAAATTTTCATACAAGACTAATAAGCTCTCCCATGTTCAACAAGTAAGTTGGCAAACACCAATTTTGATGAAGGGTTGGATCTAACACCTACAAGACCCTCCCTAATGATGGTTTAGTAAGGATGAACACATTGTTATGATATATAAGCATTAACAATTCAATACTAGTTGTTATCTTGTCACATCAATCTTGGTTACCAAACCTGAGAAGAGGATGAAGAGAAATGTTTGCTCTGTAGGATGCATTGGTAGCCATGAGAGTAAGTATGAAATGATAGAAATTTTGAGAGATGATAGCTAGCATGACTCCATATAAAGAGGTGTCTATCATATAGGGATCTTGGCAATGATGTAACGAGTGAGATACATGGAAATTAGGGGTTAGAAACCCAGTCACACTAATCGGGGTATATAAGGTGTAAGAGACCTAGTTTAGGGCATCCAAATATTATCAAGAATACACTCTTCACCTTCATCTCTAGCTTCCATGGCTTCCTCCTCCTCTCTCCCCTCTTTCCTATCTTTCTCTCTCCTCTTCTAGTCTTTCTTCTTCTTCTTCCTTCTCTCTTTCTCTCTCTTTAGCTCATTCTCCTCTTAGCTTCATTTGTTACAAATGAAAAATAGAGATGATAGGTACAATGACCTATATAAAGAGGTGCCTATCATATAGAGATGACAGCTAGGGTGACCATGGATTCTTCCTAGCCATTAAATCTTAGCCTTCCCACCTTTGAAATCTTAGCCCCTTAGGAGCTCCTTCAGCCATTGTTGACCTCTCTTACTTGGATTGAAGACATGGAGCTCAACATGGAGGGATTTGTAGTGGGCAGCCATGGAAGCTCCCTTTGAAGCTTTCCATTACTAAAGATTAAGCTCAAGTACATGCACGGGAGCCCCCACCATTAGTGGAAGCATCAAATTCTTGAAGTCTTCATCGATTGGAGTGCTCTAATCAATCGGACTTGCTTGATAGAGAAATTGGCATCGTGGTGGATCATGCTTCATATATCTTCCTCAAACACTAAAGAGATACGTTAATCCAATCTTAATCTCTCATTGTAATCCACTTGCTGTGCTTAATTCCTTTTTTTGAGAGATTATGGTTGCAATGCTCTCTTAGTTAAACCCTTCATTGTATCCACGTTACCCACATGAAATCAGTGACCCATTTGCCTTCCAATGCATTACAATTAACTCTAAATCAATTTCTTTTGCTAACATTAGCTCTTTCTTGATCTTGTATGATTTGAATTAATCCCAAGTGGATAGTAATCCATTGTAAAAAGGGTAAGTAGCAGCTAGTAAGTCACTGGATTGCCAAGGTAATCCCTACCCAAGCTCTTGTTTCATCCTTGCATCTCATGAAAAGATCCAATGCTTCCTTTCTAATGTAGTCATGCTGGTTGCTTAAGTAAAAATGTCTCCCGTGTATACTTTGGTTGAGGAAAAAGTCCAATGCCAAGTGAGGTGGTAAGCAAAAATAGAGGTGACCCTCTGTTACCACTTAAGACCCTGAAGGGATGCACAACCTGACCAAGGGGAATCTTTGCCCATGTCTTGAAAATATTAAGCCCAATACTTGTATGTAGGTGCACATACATTCCATGGTCACCCCATTTTTGATTAAATACCACCATTTGGACACCCTTATGTCACCCATGTATGACACTTGGCATGTATGCGGTCAAAGGAGATGTATGGAATTAAGATCCACTTATGTAGCGATGAGATAGAGCCAATGGACATGCAAATGTACTTGGGATTATGCTCAGTATATCGACAATGTTTTTCATGATGATGCTTAGTTCCCTCATCCCATGAGCCATTCATTTAGTGAATTTGGAAAAAGAGACAAACAATGTTTCAGTCAGAGTCCCTCAAAGACAGTCACAGATATCCAATTACAAAAAATTCTATATTATACCTGGGAGTGAACCCTATAGCTCATCTCAAAGAGGGATTTTTTGCGTTTGTTTTAAATTAAAAATCTTCCCAATCAGAGCTATGATCTAAAAGTTATGCCCATTTTTGTGCATTGAGGTCACTATATGAACAAGGTGTAGACCAGGCATAGAAATCCAATTGTAGAATTCTCTGATCATTTTTTATCACAAATCTTAATAGCTCATCTAGAAGAGGGCTTCCTCCCCTTAAATTTGAATAAAAAATTCTCATTGATCAAATTTTCCATCAAAAGATACACCCCATTCAGTGACAATGGGTCTTGTTGAGGATTGCATCTAAATGGTTGGCCAGAAAGGCAAAAGTAAGGCCCATGAAGAGGTCTAGAGGGAGATTAGGGACTCCAAGACCTTAATGAACAATGAATCTAGCTTGGCACAAGAATATTAAGTGACATGCATGAGAAAGTGCCCAATATGGATCCCTACATCCTACTCAATCACACTCTATGTCAGCATGAGTTTTGTTAGATGGAGAGGCATGCTGACATGATTTGCCAACCATTACCAAATGATGTCAAAAATTATTGTAGAAATTGAGAAAATGGCCCTCTCAAACTCTAGGACTCAACAAACCCTTGAGCAGCTCACCACTCTTGTAGCTCAATTAGCTACCACTCCAACTCAAGAAAAGGAAAATGAATCCAAGTGCGACTCTCATCAACCTCCACCACTCGAGCCACTACATGGTCCATAGGGCATTCTTGGATCCAAAGTTATT
This sequence comes from Lygodium microphyllum, assembly GCF_053477565.2. Taxonomy (NCBI): domain Eukaryota; kingdom Viridiplantae; phylum Streptophyta; class Polypodiopsida; order Schizaeales; family Lygodiaceae; genus Lygodium; species Lygodium microphyllum. The sequence goes on along the minus strand of NC_141137.1, from coordinate 116,569,569 downwards.
CCCCATTCTATCTATGAAGTCGGTGAATCCTCTCATGCTATTGAGGAGCCTCTATTGAGCTCCCTCATCATCTATCTAGCCAACCCTCCAATGAGACCCTCACCCACCATTGGCAGAAACTCCCCTACTCTTCCTAGGAGCCCTAGTGGGACTTATATGGTTCATCATGGATTGTATGGTATTAATGGCCAGCATGGCAATAATACGCAGCATGGCTATAATGGGTAGCATGGGATCAATGCACAACATGGTATGTATGGATGGCACGATATGTATGGATAGCAAGGTTTCCATGGGCAACAAAGCCCTCATAATCTCCATGACAAGATCCTTCTCACTAAGTACAATGGGCAGTCCCCATCACCATAAGACTTGGAAGAATGTACCTCCAAATTAGAGTCCTAATTCAATATTTACTCCCATACGGATAATCAAAAAATTATATTTGTATCTCTCCACTTGGAAGGATTTGCCCATACATGATGGCACTATATCAATTGAGAGAATCATCAGTTCATTGATTGGGAAGACTTTAAAATGCATGTGGTTCAAGTATTTATATCCCCCTTAGAAAAAGAGCAATTGGCAAGATGATGGTATACTCTTGACCAATGTAATATCATTGTACGAGAGTACACAAATAAATTTATGAGCTTGACCATGTGTGTCGAGAGCATTAGTGATGATTCCAAATTGCACAAGTACATCTATGAGTTGGAAGCAAGCCTATCGGTGGATGTCATGGCTCAAAAGCCCACTACACTATTTGATGCAATTGAATTGGTTGAAAGATATGCAAGAAAGCATGGTAAAAACGAGAGTTTTTAGTAATGTTATGGAAAACCATGCACCCCATTCAGGTCAGATCCATATGGGAGTGGTTTTAAAGGCAAGTCCATGCGTAATAGTAGCCCCAAAATACCCACTTATCCCCCCCCTTCCATGCTGAAAGGAAACAATGCACTTTTGCGGCATCACTTGGCTCTAATAGTGAGAGTAAATATGTTGAAAATAGACACTACTGTGTATCACCCTTAAATGGTTGGAGTGGTCAAAGGTCCCTTTGCCGAAATTTTGTGAAGAAACGTAAATAATAAAGACCTATGTTTTAATTGTGGGAACAAGTACAATGCTGACCATGCCTCCAAATGCCCTCACAAGATAGCCAAGGTCAAAGTTCATAGCATGTATGTAATGGAAGATTGGCACATTAATGAGGAAGAATTACTTGCTAAAAATGAAGAGCATATTGAGGATGTGAACCAAGGGTAGTTCTGTGACTCCCTTGGAGGATGGGTTTCCTTTGACCCAGGTGGTTGCCCATCCCATGCTCTTGATTTGACACTCATTTGACATCCCACCTAACTATCACCTTCCTTTGCTCCATCTTCCTTGATGCTTGGATTGGTTCTAGGATCCCTAGCACCCTACATATTCAAGGAAATTTTAATGGTGGAAGCATGTGTTCATCCTTATGAATAATGATAGTACTCATAGTTTTATCAATAAATCAGCCATTGAGTGGTTCAAATGTACCCCTACGGAATTACAACACCTCCTAAAAATTCAACTAGCAAATAGTGAGGGAGAAATCAATACACATGTATGCTCTAAAGTTCCCCTATGCTTGGCTGAGAATTATTTGGCATTGGTTAATCTAATTGAATTAAACATAGGCCCTATTGATGTTGTCTTGGGGATAGATCTCAAATCTAGATATCATCAAGTACAATTGGATACACTTGATATTTTCAAAACTACATTTAGAACTCAATTTGGTCATTATGAATTCCTTGTTATGCCTTTTGGTTTAACTAATGCACCAATCACATTCAGTCGTATGATGAGTTGCATATTTTTGAAGCATCAGCATTGTGTAATTGTTTTCTTTGATGACATATTGGTTTTTAGTAAGAATGAGAACGAGCATCATGAACATTTATATTTGGTTTTCAAATTATTGAAAGAGAATCAATTATATGCTAACCCTGAAAAGAGTGAATTTTTCCAAATCCAAATTGAATACTTAGTACATATTGTTTCATCTGATGGTATTAAAATTGATCCTAAAAATATGGAAGCAATTTTGAATTGGTCAATACCTAAAAATGTGCATGAGTTACATTATTTCTTAGGCCTTGCTAGCTTTTATAGAAAATTTGTGAGAATTTTTTCATTGCTTGCATTACCTTTAACGAAATTGTTAAAGAAAGGTATTGTATATCATTGGTCTGATAATCAACAAAAGTCTTTTGATTTACTGAAACATGCCTTAACACATGCCCCTGTTTTGCAATTACCTGACTTTAATAGACCATTCTTTCTAGTAGTCACTGATGCTAGTGGATTTGGAATAGGAACTGTCCTTATGCAAGATTCGCATCCCATAGCCTATTCTAGCTACAAACTTAAGCCCTCTGAGCAGAAGTATTCTACCTATGATAAGGAATTATTGGCTGTAGTACAAGCTTTACGTCAATGGAAACATTATTTAATGGGATCTGAATTCATGATCAAAACTGACCAACAAAGTATCAAACATCTCCTTAGTCAGCCACAAATCTCTGGCTGTCATATATTAAATGGACTGCTTTTATTCAAACTTTTCATCCACTTATCCAGTATCAACCTAGAAAAGAGAATGTTGTTGCCGATGCCTTAAGTAGAAGACCAAGTATCCATAATATCTCCGTTATATCTTTTGATTCCCTTATCCCTATGAAAGATACCTATGATCAAGACTCTAGTTTTCAACCTAATTGGAATAAATTAGTTGCAAATAACTGGATTCCAATAGATTCATTGTCTTATTTTGATGGATTTATGTTTTATGAGAAAAGGTTATGTGTAACCCTTCCATTTAGATCATTTGTGTTGCATGAAAATCATTGTCCTCCATATCAATGCCATAGAGGTATTATTTTTACTTTACGTACATTGGTTGAAGATTTTTACTGGCCACAGATGGAATCTGATGTTTCTAACTTTGTATCTGAGTGTTTAATCTGTCAAAGAGTTAAGTGACACCACGGTAAGCAATATGGTTTATTAATGCCTTTACCAATTCCTGAACGACCATGGAAACATATTTCAATGGATTTTATAACTAGTTTGCCTAACACACAAGCTAATCATGATATGATTTGAACTATTGTAGATCGATTTAGCAAACAAGCATATTTCATTCCATGCAAGAAAACATTAACTGCATCTCAAGCTGCACAATTGTTTTTGAGAACTGTTTTCACTAACCATGGTTTACCAAAAGTTATTATTTCAGATTGTGATTCTAGATTTTGCAATAATTTTTGGACTACTTTGTTTGCTAATCTAGGCACAAAGATTGATTTCTCATATGCATTTCATCCTAAAACTAATGGGCAAACAAAAGCTACTAACAATACAATATTAGATCTTTTGCGTGCATACACAATTTCAAAACCACAAACATGGGATACACACTTGCATTTACTTCAGTTTGCATACAATAATACACACACAGCTACACAGAAAGCACCTTTTGAAATCATTTATGGATATAGTTTACTTGCACCTGTTGCATCATTACAAACAAAGTTAAAGCTGCTGATGATATTGCTAATATGCATGCTACTATTTTTGCTGAAGTCAAAGACATGATTGCGAAAGCCCAGCAATCATACACTAAACAAGCTAACAAGAAAAGAAAAGCTATGAGTTTCAAAGTTGATGATTATGTTTGGTTATGCATTGAAAAGAGAAGATTGCAAAGTGTTGAGAGACACCCTGTTGTTAAGTTAGCCCCTAGATTTTATGGACCTTTCAAGATCATTCACAAAATCAATGACAATGCATTTAAATTAGAACTACCCCAACACTGGAAAATTCACAATACTTTTCATATCAGTTTGTTACAACCTGTTAGAGGACAATTACCTATTCACCATGTCTATGAAAACCCTCCTTTGTTAGAAGAAGAAACTTAAATCCTTGAACCTAAAACTATTTTAGATACTGACTTTATGACTACTAAAACTGACCATAGATACTCTAGATATTTGGTTAAGTTTAAAAATCATCCTATTGAAGAGGCCCAATGGATGCATGCCCATGACCTAAGTACTTACTCCTCAATGCTCGCTCCACATTGAGCTAGTAGCAATTGAGGACAATTGTTATCCCACCCCCAGGATATGATGCCAGGAGGCATATTCCACAATGGATTCCGTGAGTTTTTTATTCCACGTTGGATTCTGTGAGGTTTTGCCATGGATTCCATAAAACTATATTTATTTGCCGGGGCTCGTACACAAGGTGGAATCCTTGTGACAGAAGTTGATGGGGACGATTGTCCTTTCCGAGTGTCATGTTAATTTAATGTGCACATGGGTGATTCCATGGTGGGTGATTTCACAAAATACATTTTTTAAATTAATGAAAATTTATGAGTTTAGAGTACACTCGTATTAAATTAAGGTTAGGACAGAGTTCCAATCCATTTATTTATTTTGTAGCTAATAACTACTAGGTATTCACGTTTGTCAATTTAATTTTATTATTTTCTAACAATTGTGAATGCTTCAGTTGATGTGTAGAGCAAGGAGCGGTGGCGTTGGGAAGCATTGGGCGATAGTGTGTATTATAATTACTTAGAAAAAAATATCATTTTTGATGGGCGCGTGTCTTATCATTAAAGACGTGGCCCTAATATTTATTTAGGTACACTTATTTATTGTAGCACTTGACAAATATTTACCTTTTTGTATGCGCATGGGCGCTCGATTTAAATATTTCATTATTGGGCATTGTGTTTGGGCGTAGTCTAACTATTGGACTACCCAACTATTTTATTCTTTATTTGGACAAAAGCAAACACAAAAGCCAAAGCATGGTAATTGTAAAATTGGGCTATTTTTTAGAATAAATTTATAAATATATGCCTTGTGAAGCGCTCACACAAGGCATGGGGGGAGATTTTACCCAATTTGTCTCTATTCTTTATGTCGTGCAAATCTATCTTCTTGCTTTTTGAGCTTAAGTAGAGTTCTTTTGTTATTGGGGACCTTTCGGCACTCGCTTTATACACATCCAACATCCGATTTGTGCACCAGCTCTTCCAAACCCTGCTCTACCTGTGAATGGCTCAAATTGAGTGAGAAGCAGGCTCTCGTACCTCATGTGCACAATTCGATCGCACTCCAGAAGACCCGCTCTGATACCAATTGAAGGGGATGCAATGGCAGTGGAGAAGGAGAAGAGGAAGATGCATGAGAGAAGAGCACACACAAATTTGTAGGTGCTGTCAAGAATGATATGACAACCTTATTGCACTATCTCATATATATATGAGTAAATAATATGGGCAGTCATTATACACAGGTAGACCACCCAAGGGCCTTTTACCCCAACAGAGCTCAATATCTCAACATAGTTGCACTCATAGGGTTTCATCTTTCATAAATTGTAAGCCAAATGTCTTCCTTCTCGTATCAATATTCCTATAATTGCAAGCTCACTTATATTGGTAATTACCCCTAATATTTGGGTGAATTCAAGTAGCCTTAGTACTGAGGCAGTAGTTACAATTCCTTGAGTTTCATTAAGGCAAAAAATGCTTCAAAAAAGACACTTGTAAGAAAATGATTAATTTATTAAATAGTCAAGATTTTAGAAGAATGAAACTGCCAAATTTGGTTGCTCAGTCATGATTAATGAGAGAATATTTGGTTCATTGAGGGGGTTAGCCATTAATTAACCTCATCTTTTAATTTATATAAGGGTCACCTTTTTGGCCATTTTTGTCTTGAAACTTAGGAGATTTTGTATTTTCAAGGTATATGCACCAAAATCATATTCGTCTGTTCTTGTGTCTTCTTTTCACACACCAACCAGACTTTCGCCGTTCTCTTCTTTGTGCTCACTTTTTTATCACTGTGAGATTCATTTGTGGTTGATCTGCTAAAATGTTTAGCAATACCTCTTCAAGTAATACAGATGCAAGCACATGCAAGTACAAACTTACCATCGAACTAGATCCAATTTATACATCTTCAAGTAATACAGATGTAAGCATATGCAAGTACAAACTTACCATCCAAGTAGATCCAATTTATACATCTTAGAGAAGTATACATCATCGAGTACTAAGAGATGAGATGGAGGCTAACAGATTGCGAACACAAGGAAATAAACATATAAATTTGTGGGTGGATGAAAATATTTATCCCAAGGATCCTTCCACAGGTAAACCTCCTAATTTCTTTAATATTCATGGCTACATAAGATATGTTGAGGAAGGTTATAATAGGATGCTTAGGCTAGTGTACAAGCTTATGCATACTCTACATCTTGCACATACATGGCTCAAATGCACAAGGAAAGAATCATATAAATTTTTGGGTGGATTAAAATACTTATCCCAATGATGGATCCTTCCATATGTAAATCTCCTAATTTCTTTAATATTCATGGCTACATAAGATATGTTGTGGAAGGTTATAATAGGATGCTTGGCTAGTGTGCAAGCTTATGCATACTCTACATCTTGCACATACATGACTCAAATGCACAAAATGAGAAAAGCATTATTAATTGCATAGACCAACATTTCTGAGCTAACAAATAAGATTGACATTTTAGAATATGCTAATAAGTCATTACAAGACAAGCTAGGATGCTTGAAGGAAACTCCAATAGGATTTAGAGAGAGAGAGAGAAAGAGACCATTAAAAAATATAACTAGCTTGTGTGTGAGAGTAAAGAAAAGAAAACTAAATCTTGCAAAGAAATATGTCTCTAACATGTCAACCATTAATATTCGAGAGAGTGAGGAGAGAATCAAGTCGAAAAGGCTATCATGCTATCTCTAGATCATGGTTTAAAAATCTTAAATGTAATAGAATAAGTGCATTTGGGTTGCCTCGGGCCCTTGTAGTATCCGTTGCAAGGACTGCTATGAATCGTAAGATTGCATATGTTTTTGGGGAATACATTCATATTAAAGGGTCTATGCCATACGAAAAGACAAAAAGAAAAATCTAGTTTTGAATACAATGCATTTAACAATATATGGGTTGGTCCAAGAAAAGTGTAAATTGAAATGGCTCACATGTGTAGACTCATAGTAGAGACGGTGTTTTGAAGTTTGGCTTAAAGTTAGATGAAGCACATATTCAAAAAGGACAAAAGATGAAAAGAGTTAGCATTTGCATCATGAACAAGGTATTGGACTACATCAATGTTGAGAGTCTAAGCACTAGTGCATATGTTACAATCTGACATGGAGATTTGGTGGGTTGGTACAGCTCAGATACCAATTGAGAATAATCAAACATTGAAATGATTGTTCACTCATACAGGTATTCCAAACATGCTAAAGTCTCAAAGTGAAGGAGAAATGTTGGTGGTTGATGGGGTTTGTAATTTAATGTGGAATAGCATATGAGAATTGACTTAAAAACTACCAATCAAAAAAATACAATGATATAATAATTTCCTGCAAAACACGAAAAACCAGCAAGTTGCGATTTTTATGGAAATAATAGAACTCATGATTTTTGTTGAGTGTTTTGGGGTCATATGGGATAAAAATAGATATGGAGATGATGTTGTGTGTCCTTGATCAGTAAGAGCTCATATTTCTAAAATATGTAATTGTTATGAATAAATAAATGGAAAAAATAAAAAAATAAAAAGAAATTCAATTTTTGCAGCTAAAAATTTAGGAAAAAATATATTTTACATTCCTGAGTGTATAGCAAGGTTGGAGCATCAGGATTAAGCCTCAGTCAAGCCTTGTTTCTATGTTATAGTATGTTCTTATCGATTTTTATATGAAAATTTGCTGAAAAAGGAACCCTACACCTACCCATCAAATGCAAAACCTAAACAATAGGAGGGAAGAGGGGTTGTCAAAGTGAGTGGTCGTTAAAATTGTTTTAAACTCTGATATATTTGATGACGCATAGCATATAGGCCAATCAACAATTAAATTTCAGAGAGACTAGTAGCACGAGGAAACCCAATGCTAGTCTCTAGCAATGCCACAATTACGAGTAGTTTGGAAATCATTAAAGGATTGGTTTTACACTTCACCTAGCTAGTTTCTAATGATAAAATGCTTGAGCACGATGTGTATCATCCACAATTGAATTATGCATATCACATGGTAACTCCTGGATGCATAACAATTGATTGCTAATCACATGACCTACGCAAAGTTGTGAGGAAACCCAAGCTATAGGCTAGATGATCGAATCTTTGGAAAATTGTCAAGTGAGAAAATTTTATCTCCTGGATCGTTCGAAATATATAAGAGTGGAGATTGTTCATATGTTCTTTATGTTAGAGAAGTACATTGAGGGGCCAATTCGCGAGGTGTAGGAGAGCTGCAATGGGGCCACGGTATTTAGCTGGAGGGGTTGCCTCCTATGTTTGCATTACGATGGTATATTATACCAAGATGTATGGGATCTCCCTCTAAGGAGTAAGGAAGGGCAATTGTTGAACTGCATTCCTTTACAAATGCAATATCCACATTAACGATTAGGGCAGTGAGTCCCTTGGATGCTCCTAGCCGCGAGGCCGTGTGGGGTTGTCTTGTGAGTGTAAGAGGCCTGACTAGTGCCTATATCCAATATCAGGCCCGTTTTTTATCCTGACAGGTGGTGCGTTTGTCGAGACTTGCTAATAAGTGGCGATTTTTGGACTCTGGTCCAAAAAGGGACTTAAAATTTATAAGCCTATCCATTAAGAGTGCACTAAAGTATCTATAAAATGGGGTTTCTCCAAGGTTTCAAACACTTGGCTTTCCCTATTCAAAATCTTCTAATAGACATTATTAATTATGTGGAAATTGAATCCTCTACCAGAAATTATTTATGCAAAGTGTGAAAAGTACACATTTAGTGGCTAGTTCATCCTCTAGCCTGCTGGCATGGGCCAAGGTTCCCCTTGGTATGGTTTCTATTCAAGAAACCTTGTGCATAGCCATTCATCAGCCAAGAGGATATGCAATAAGCACATTGAAACCCATGGCAATTTTGGCATCGACCAACGATCATGTTAAGGCTATAAGACCATGGGATAGTAAGGATATACAATGGAATTTGCTTGTGCTTGAAACGTCTCATGTGGTGGGTCAACATGCTAAAATATTAGACCTCACAAAGAAGCTGGAAGCCTTATTTGTTCAAGGGAAGCCATTGCTCAAAAGGCCCGACTCGGAAGCTTTAAATAATGCTGATATATCTATTTTAGATAAAGGGCAAAAGCTCTTGCATAACTCCATTGTGGGAATGGCCTTTGAATGGGCAAGGTATGGAAGATCCTCTAAGAAAGGATTGGCATGATATGTTGAAAGCCATAGGACTCCCTAGACCACTCCCTGATTTGGTAGAAAGGAAGTCCATGGAGCAAGTACCATTCCTACACCGATAAAGGTGGAAATGGAAGAGATTAGAGACCCTGACACGCGGGTATTGAGTCAAGATGAATATGAAGATTTTAATGACCCATTGTTGATCCTAAAGGAGAGGACTAATTGCTCTCCTCCTTATAGGGATCTCCTAGTGTTTCATGGGCTGGTAAAGGAGGATCCAATATTGCACTTAAAAGAATATGGCCTAACTTGCCTTGCAAGTGGGTTTAGTGATATACATCAAATGCTCATATTCTCAAGCACCCTGATGAAGGGAGAAGCTAGAAAATGGTATGGGAGCCTCCCAAGAGGGTCGATTAAATCCTTCAAGGAGCTATGTGATAAATTCTTAGATGAATATGAAAAGAAGGTGCCCATGACTTAGGTCTTAGGGCAACTTCTACAAATTAGACAAGAGTCTTACCCATCTACTAAAGAATATGCTAGAGGCTTTGACGATATTCTCAGGATTTGGCTAAGAAGAGCCACTATGTTGCCAAAGGATGTGTTGTGTGAGCTCTTTATGAGTGGTCTAGTGCTTGATACACAAATCCAAGTGAGCTCTTTATGAGTAGTCTAGTAGCACGAGGAAACTTGGTGCTAGTCTTTAGCAACACCACAATTACGAGTAGCTTGGAAATCATTAAAGGATTAGTTTTGCACTTCACCTAGCTGGTTTCTAATGATAAAATGCTTGAGCACGATGTGTGTCATCCACAATTGAATTATGCATATCACATGGTAACTTTTGGATGCATAGCAATTGATTGCCAATCACATGACCTATGCCGAGTTGTGAGGAAACCCAAGCTGTAGGCTAGATGATCAAATGTTTGGGAAATTGTCAAGTGAGGAAACTTTATCTCCTGGATTGTTCGAAATATATAAGAGTGGAGATTGTTCGTATGTTCTTTATGTTAGAGCAGTGTATCGAGGGGCCAATCCTCGAGGTGTAGGAGAGCTGCAGTGGGGCCACACCAGCATTTAGCCGGAGGGATTACCTCCTATGTTTGTATTACGATGGTATATTATACCTCCGTGTTCGAGCAGTTGGTTAGCAACTTACTCTAGATTTCTATCAAATTATGCTGGGCCTATCCCTTATGGATTTTCATGCCTTGGTACTGTCAGGGGGTAGGGTGAGAGCTGTCCTTGTGCTTTGTTAATCATAATTTTTGTATCAGGGTTGATACTCTTAATGATTATGCATATGCAGATCTATTCGTGGGATTCGACGGGCTGAGTCCTCCTATCCCGTGGTCACCAATGAGAGCTGGATTTTAGGAGATTTTGAGCCGTGCTTGAAGCATTTGAGGCCATTTTTAAAGCAAGAAGTGCCTCGAAAGTGCAAAAGACCAAATTTTCATGAAAAATTAAACGGTGGCTGATGGCCAACAAGCTGGAGTTTTCCTAGATACAATTCGACATCAGAAATCCAATGCAAGTCTCGATTTGTTGAAGGGAGGTCATTTGACCCCCCATTTAATCCTTGCAAGGTTTGGCGTAATAAAGCAACTATTGGATTCACGAGCCGAAAAGTGGACAGGGCCCAGGCTTATGGATTTCAGTGCTGCAAAGTCAGCTGTCCAAACGGATCTCAAATCCAAGTTTATTTGCCCATTTGAAATGAAAATATCCACTTGCTAGGAGTGTGAACACAAAAAGCTGAACCGGTTATTTTAAAGATTAATAACCTTAGGCTTAAAAGAAGCCAAACTAATTGAAAATTTTGACGAACAAGGGGGAGGGGGGAGCAAATGTTTTTGCACCCCTTCCAAATCTCCTCGGTACCACTTCATTTGTGATCCGTTTAGAGAGAGAGAGGGAGAGAGAGAGAGAGAGAGAGAGAGAGAGAGAGAGAGAGATTCTTGATCAGGGCAGAGAGAGGAAGGAGATGGCTGTAATCTTGCTTATTTTTATGGAGGATTAAGAAATCTAATTTTTTAGTATTTCTCTCTCCTCTCTCCTCTTTGCAGCTGTTCATATCCATCAATTCAAGAGAGAAGGGGGAGCGTGATGAAGAATCCAAACCAAATGACGATGCTAGAGTGATGGAGGACGTAGATCCAGCTAAGAGAGTGCGTTAGCGGCAAAGAAGTAGCGTCAACGGCCTCCTATCTATGAGATACGAACCTCGAAATTGTGGTTTCTTTACATAAGTGATCGGTTCATTTGTTTTATGAAAAATGATTATAGAAAGTGCTTGATTTTTTTTGTTCTTGATTATCCATGTTGCGTTCTCTCTGAAATGAGAAAGAAAATTAGAAAATACAATGATATAATAATTTTCCATAAAACACACAAAACCTGTAAGTTGCAGTTTTTATGGAAATAATGAAATTTGGGGTTTTTATTGAGTGTTTTCGGGTTATATGGGATAAAAATGGATATGGAAATGATACTAGTAATTCTAAAATATCTAATTTTTATGAATAAATCAATGGAAAAAATATAAAAAATAAGAAAAAATTTTAGTTTTTGCACCTAAAAATTTATGAAAAAATACATTTGATGTTTGTGAGCATATAGCAAGGCTAGAGCATGAGGAATAAGCCTCATTCAAGCCTTGTTTCTATGTTATAGTATGTTCTTATCGCTTTTTATATGAAAATTTGCATAAAATGAACCCTACACCTACCCAATGAATGCAAAACCTAAATAGTAGGAGGAAAGAGGGGTTGTAAAAGTGAGTGGTCATTGAAAATATTTTAAACTCTGATGTATTTGATGATGCATAGCATACATACTGGTCATCGTTTAAATTTAAGAGAGATTAGTAGCACGAGGAAACTCGATGCTAGTCTCTAGCAATACCGCAATTACGAGTAGCTTGGAAATCATTAAAGTATTGGTTTTGCACTTCACCTAGCTGGTTTCTAATGATAAAATACCTGAGCACGAGGTGTATCATTCACAATTGCATTATGCATATCACATGATAACTTCTAGAACCATAGCAATTGTTTGCCAATTACATGACCTACCCAGAGTTGTGAGGAAACCCAAACTGTAGGCTAGACAATCGAATCTTTGGGAAATTGTCATGTGATGAAATTTATCTCCTGGATCTTTCAAAATATATAAGAGTGGAGATTGTTTGTATGTTCTTTATGTTAAAGCAGTGCATCGAGGGGCCAATCCCCGAGGTGTAGGAGAGTTGCAGTGAGGCCATAGCATTTAGCCAGAGGGGTTGCCTCCTATGTTTGTATTATGATGGTATATTATACCTCTGTGGTCGAGCAGTTGGTTAGAAACTTGCTCTGGATCTCTATCAGATTATGTTGGGCCTATCGCTTGTGAATTTTCATGCCTTAGTTCTATCAGGGGTAGGGTGAGAGTTGTCCTTGTGCTTTGTTTATCATAAATTTTGTATCAGCTTGATGCTCTTTATGATTCTGTATGTGCAGATCTATTCGTGGGATTTGACAAGCTCAGTAGCCCTATCAAATGGTTGCCAATGAGAGCTAGATTTGAGGATTTGATTTTGAGCTGTACTCGAAGCATTTGAGACTGTTTTTGGAGCAAGATGTGCCCAGGAAGCGCCAAAGACCAAATTTTCATGAAAAATCAAACGGTGGTGGATGGCCAAGCTGGAGTTTTCCTAGATGCAATTCAATGTCAGGAATCCCACGCAAGTCTCGGTTTGTCGATCAGGGTTCTTTTGACCCCCCATTTAATCCCCGCAAGGTTTAGCATTATAAAGCGGCTACTGGATTCGAGAGTCAGAAAGTACACAATGAGGCCCAGGTATATCAATTTCAATGCTGCAAAGTCACATGTCTAGATGGATCTCAAATTCGAGTCCGTTTGCCCATTCAAAATCGAAATATCCACTTGGGAGCAGTGTGAACACAAAAAGCTAAACCAATTATTTTAAAGATTAGTAACTTTAGTCTTGAAAGCTAATCCACTTGGGAGCAGTGTGAACACAAAAAGCTAAACCGATTATTTTAAAGATTAGTAACTTTAGTCTTGAAAGAAGCCAAACTAATTGAAAAAACTGATGAAAAGGGGAGGGGACCGCAATTTTTTTTTGCCCCTTCCAAATCTGCTGGGTACCACTTCATTCGTGATCCGTTTAGAGAGAAAGAGAGAGATTCTTGATCACGGCAGAGAGATGATGGAGATGGCTGTAATCTTCCCCATTTTTATGGAGGATTAAGAAATATGATTTTTTAGTCTTTCTCTCTGCTCTCTCCTCTCTCCTCTTTGCGGCTGTTCGTATGCATCAAGTCAAGAGAGAAGGGCGAGGGAGATGAAGAATCCGGACCAAATGATGATGCTGGATCGATGGAGGATGTAGATTGGGATATCAATAGCAAAGAAGAAGTGTCAGTGGCCTCCCGTCTATGAGATATGAACCTCGAAATTGTGGCTTGTATGCATAAGTGAGCGGTTCATTTATTTTATGAAAAATGATTGCAAAAAGTTCTTTCACAAAACATGCGAAGCCTACAAGTTACGATTTTTATGGAAATAATGGAATTTGGGGTTTTTGTTGAGTGTTTTGGGGTCATATAGGATAAAAATGGATATGGAAATGATGCTAAGTGTCCTTGATCAGTAAGAACTCATAATTATAAAATATCTAATTTCTATGAATAAATAAATGGAGAAAATAGAAAAAATAAGGCAAAAATTAGTTTTCGCGCCTAAAAATTTAGAAAAGAATACAATTTATGTTCGTGAGCATATATCAAGGCTGGAGCATGAGGATCAAGCCTTATTTCTATGTTATAGTATGTTCTTATCAATTTTTATATGAAAATTTGCATAAAAATGAACCCTATACCTACCCAACGAATGCAAAACCTAAACATTAGGAGGGAAGAGGGCTCGACGGGTTCACTATATATATATTCTCTATATAATCTGCGTTCATGGACTATTTATAAATATCCTAATCTATGAATTATTCTTGAATAAAACACAACCATTTTCTATTCAATCTGTAAGTAACCCCTTTATATGACACCCTTCTGTATGTAAAAAATATATAAAAATGGTGTTTTAAAAACCCCTTATTCTGAGCTCACGTTATATATACATATATTCATGAGTGACCCCCTCGAGGAAGAGGGGTTATAAAAGTGAGTGGCCACTAAAATTTTGTTAAATTCTAATGTATTTGATTATGCATAGCATAGAAGCCGATCACTATTTAAATTTAAGAGAGACTAGTAGCATGAGGAAACTCGGTTCTAGTCTCTAACAACGCCGCAAGTATGAGTAGCTTGAAAATCATTAAAGGATTGGTTTTGCACTTCACCTAGCTAGTTTCTAACGATAAAATGCTTGAGCGTGACGTGTATCATCCACAATTGTATTATGCATATGACATGGTAACTCCTGGATGCGTAGCAATTGATTGCCAATTACATGACCTACACCGAGTTGTGAGAAAACCCAAGTTATAGGCTAGACGATCAAATCTTTGGAAAATTGTCAAGTGAGGAAATTTTATCTTCTGGATTGTTAGAAATATATAAGAGTGGAGATTGTTCGTATGTTCTTTATGTTAGAGTAGTGCATCGAGGGGCCAATCCCCGAGGTGTAGGAGAGCTACAGTGGGGCCACGGAATTTAGCCGGAGGGGTTACCTCCTATGTTTGTATTATGATTGTTTATTATACCAAGATGTATGGGATCTCCCTCTAAGGAGTAAGGAAGGGCAATCATTGGACTACGTTCATTTACAAGTGCAATATCTATATTAGCGATTAGGGTAGTGAGTCCCTTAGACGCTCCTTGCCACGAGGTCGTGTGGGGTTGTCTTGTGAGTGTTAGAGGCCCGGCTAGTGCCTATAGCCAGTGTTGGGCCCGTTTTTAGTTGCCACAGGTGGTACATTTTTCGGGAGCTACTAATAAGTGGCGGTTTTCGGACTTTGGTCCAAAAAAGGACTTAAAATTTTTAACCTTGTCCATTAGGAATGCACTAAAGTATAAAATGGGGTTTGTCCAAGGTATCAAACACTTGGCTTTCCATATTCAAAATCTCCTAATAGATCTAATTAATTATGTGGAGATTAAATCCTCAACCAGAAATGATTTATATAAAGTGGAAAGTACACATTTAATGGCTAGTTCATCCTCTAGCATGCTGGCATGGGCCGAGGTTCACCTTGGTGCGGTTTCTATTCAAGAAACCTTGTGCACAGCCATTCATTAGCCAAGAGGATATGCAACAAGCACATTGGAACCCATGGAAATTCTAGCATCAACCAACAATCATGCTAAGGCCGTAACACCATGGGATAGGAAGGATATACAATGGAATTTCCTTGTGGCTGAAACATCCCATGTGGTGGGTCACCATGCTAAAATATTAGACCTCAGAAGGATGTTGGAAGCCTTAGTTGTTTAGGGGAAGCCGTTGCTCAAAAGGCCCGACTCGGAAGCTTTAAATAATGCTGATATATCTATTTTAGATGAAGGGGAAAAGCTCTTGCATAACTCCATTATGGAATGGCCTTTGAATGGGCAAGGTATGGAAGATCCTCTAAGAAAGTATTGGCATGATATGTTGAAAGCCATAGGACTCCCTAGACCACTCTCTAAGTTGGCAGAAAGGGAAGTCCATGGAGCAAGTACCCTTCCTACACCGATAAAGGTGGAAACGGAAGAGATTAGAGACCTTGACATGTGGGTATGAAGTCAATATGAATATGAAGATTTTAATGACCCAATACTGATCTTGAAGGAGAGGACGAAGTGCCCTCCTCCTTATAGGGATCTCCTAGTGTTTCATGGGCTAGTAAAGGAGGATCCAATGTTGCACTTAAAAAAATATGGCCTAACTTGCCTTGCATGTGGGTTTAGTAATATACATCCGATGCTCGTATTCTCAAGCACCCTGAAGGGAGAAGCCAGGAAATGGTACAGGAGCCTCCCAAGAGGGTCGATTAAATCCTTCAAGGAGCTCTTGATAAATTCTTAGATGAATATGAAAAGGTGCCCATGACTCAGGTCTTAGGGCAACTTCTACAAATTAGACAGGAGTCTTACCCATCTACTAAAGAATATGCTAGAGGCTTTGATGATATTCTCAGGCTTTGGCCAAGAAGACCCACTATGTTGCTAGAGGATGTGCTATGTGAGCTCTTTATGAGTGGTATAGTGCTTGATACACAAATCCAAGTGAGGTTGGGAGATCCTAGGTCGTTAAGGGAGGCTAAGATGCATGCAATAGACCATGAGAAATATATTCAAAGATGTTGGGAAAAATTTTGGAGTTTTCCCAGCTCAAAAAAAGTGCATCTTAGTATCGAGCCATTTCTACAAGGAGAGAATTTATTTGTTGATACCCAGAAAACCTTGTGGGGGATCTTGGTAGACAAAACCTCCAAGTAAGAAATGGGAATCCTATGAGCAGGGATAGTGTGCCTCTTGGTAAAAAGACTTCAAGCCAAGAAAGTTCCATTAGGGCTTGCAACACTTCCATGAGAGGTAGCTGTGGAAGCACTAGTGATAGAACCATTGGGCTCACAAGTGTGGATAGGAGTGCCCTAATTTGGGGTTCTTACACCTTATATAACCCAGTCAGTGTAACGGAGTGCCTAAACCCTAGTCGGTGTGTATCCCGCTTATTACAATCCATCCCCACTCGGAAGGTTTTTGCCCTAAAAACAAGGAGAAATAGAGGGGATGATGGGTGGGCTAAGGGAGGGTTGCAGAGTACTACTTGGAGCCCTTTGACAATGAAAAGTGGGTGGATAGAGACTAGGGATAGCATGCAGACTGGTCTACTAAAGTAAACAGGTCATAACTTTTGATAGGATGCTCCAAATAGGGTGTACCACATGTCGAAACGGAGCTTATGATGAGTACTTTCAGCCTATGTAATGCACATGCCTGAGATTTGAGTAAGTACAAAACTATTCTAAAATAGTGTGCAGTCTGTGGGCAGAGGGTGGTCGATTGGGGCATGATCGGCTAGTCTTCTAGTCTTCGAGCCGTTGGGCCTCATGAAGGTAGGGAAATTCATTGATGATGGTTGTTGGGCACCAAGAGGCTTCTTCCAAGGGTAGGCCTTGCCATTTGATGAGGTATTCTTTAATGGATCACCTCCTTGATCAAATGGAAACAAAGAATCATCCTCACAATCCATTGGGTCAAATGGAAACATAAAGTCATCAAATAAAAACATATCATGTTCTTCCATAGATTGGTTATATCTTCTTTGGCGACCCAAAATTCATAATCAAGCTTATCATGCTTTTCTTCATTAAACTCATGATTTGCAAAAGCCTCTTTCATAGGCTCATGTATATCTTCTTTGGTTGCAATTGCTTTAGGTTGAAGTGCATTATCTTCATTGGATCCATCATACTCATCCACATCCTCTTCAATGTAACGTGACCACCTATTGGCTATTTAAGCACATTTTAGCGGTCCATCGAGAAACGAATCTAAGCATCGCTGCTCCACACTCCCATGGAATGTTCCAGGGTTTGTTGCCTAGGGTTTCCCGAGTCCGCCTCGCAATGGAACGTTCACGACCGAACCCACTAAGATTGACCTGAAATATGGGTTCCTAGTTGTCAAGGTCTCCTAACAACATTCTAGCGTCGGGTTTTGGATATCCTACTTTATGTAGAGATACCCAATCTGAACCAGATCCATACCGCACTTAGTTCAAAGAGAATGGGAAACAAGAGGGATGCGCCGCTCAACCTCTCTGCTCGTAGGGCATAGTTCCATTCTGGTCCCCTAAAATGGCATGAATCGAGCTCTAACTTAATGTGTACCTAAAGTCAAACCAGCGATAAATCCTTGTGAGAAGCCTCCTAGTTCTCTGGGACCACCCTACTGTAGGAGGGACCCATCGAGGATTCTGCCCACCCACTTCCCTTGATAGCTTAGTTTTCTAACTATGAGAAGCCTCCCAGTTCTATGGGACCACCCTGCCGTAGGACGGACCCGTCAGGGATTTCGCCCACCCATTTCCCTTGATAGCATCCACATGCATTTGGGCAGCATCAATATGAGAGGCCACATCCATATTCTTCTCTATTGAGAATGAATTATCTAGTTCTAATGCAAATTGCAAGTCTATTTCTTAAGTAAACAATTATAACAAGTTGAGTGACTATGTGGAAGAATCTTTAGCCAAGGTTACTCAAAGTAGGTACTTAATGAGTGACACCATAAGAGATTTACATGCTCAATGTTTATGTTGTAAATGTGCTAAAACAATGTCTTTCAATCATAAACACAATGCAAGGCTAATGCAAGAATAAGTTGGGTCATTGAGTGTGATATTTCCATGCAATAAAAGTTAGTCGATTAGTTTGAAAGTTAGTTAGTCAATTAATAAGTTAGTAAGATTACTAACTAAAGACTAACTAAGGTAAAAACTAACTAATATTAATAACTAATAATTTTTATTTAATTAAAAATATATTTTAAAATAAATCGAGAGTCGTAATCAATATTTTTCTCAAATTGACAATGATCGTAGCCACCCTTCACGGAAGTTACAACGTGAACGAGACTTATGGGCCATATTAATCACTAATATTAATGTGTATAGTTTGGATGGTCCAAAAATATTAGATTTTTGGAAAAAAAACTAGTATATTTTAGATAGTATCCTAAAAAGATAGAAGTGGATGTCATTTAAAAGAAAAGAAAAGTGATATTTTAGTTAGTTTTGAAGATTTTATAAAAAGAAAAAAGAAAAGAAAAGTGACTAGCAAAATCGTGCGCGCCGCGAGCGCAGTCTACAGGCAAAAGACAACACTTCAAATAGAGAAAAGAAGAAGGAGTGAACTGAGAGCTTTATAATCAAGTGTCTTGGAGTTTTATCCTCCTTTTGGAGCCAATGCAACCATCATATTTATGATCTAAGCATCAAATCACTGATTCTTCCAAGAGCCCCTCCACTCTTATTCTCAGCCTTATCCCCTCCTCTCTAATTCATTATAAATATGAGGCATGGGGAGGCACAAGGGAGCATAAGGAGACCCCAAGAGGTTGTGAGCAAGAGGTAGAGAGAAGGATACCTCCTCTAAGAGATTGTGAGAGAGAGCTTGAGAGAGAGAGAAAGAGAAAGAGAGAGAGAGAGAGAGAGAGAGAGAAAGAGAGAGAGAAAAGAGTTACCCCGAGAGGTTGCACAATTCCCTCTATCTCAATCCTCGACTTAGCCATCTTCTCTTACCCTCTCCCATCTAGAATCTATTCTGCCTTCTTAATCTCTTGAGTCTACTTGTGGATGATGGCCTCCAAGCAAAGAATATTGCATGTGGATGGCAATCCTACAACCAACAATGAAGCTTCGGGAGAAGGCATCATTATCAATCCAATTGCGGTACTAGTTGTAAGTAATGTATTTTCAAATTGATAGATGCTTGCTTTGATTCTCAGATGAGATACATTAGGCTCCATGCTACAATGTATGAGAATAGGTCATGGGAAGGGATGAGCCTCTTCTCACATATTTGAAAGATGGAGTTTGCAAAGTGCATGTATTAAGAAAAGTTAATTCCACTTACTTGCATATGGCTTATTCATTTTGATAGAGCAATCGATCAGGGGTTATGAATACTACAAGATATAGGCCTTATACCGACGTTAAAAGCGACAAAAATGCAAATAACAAAATTTGCCCCCATCGTTGCAAAAAGCCTCGTTATTGGCGATGCCATAGAACAGTCGGTATCAACGTTGCTATCAGCGTTGGTATTGGCATCGGTATCAATGTTGCATTCGCAACGCTGATATCGACGCTGATGGCGATGGTTTGCGACGAAAATAACGACGCGAGTAGTAAAATTTGTGACGCTAATAGCGATGGTAACAGAAAAAAAAATTTTGTGGCAGGGCAGCAAGTTGCCCTACCACATATAGCACTGTGTGCTTTATTAGAGCCATACAAAATAGTTTCTGCACTGTGTACAATGCACTTGCAAACAAAAACAAAGTATACTGAAATCATAACACTGATACATGAACTAAATACATAATAAGCGATTGGTACAATCATGACAAGATATCACTAATACATAGAAAATGTCTACATAGATCAGGCGACCTAAAAATAAAGGTATGTGAGCTCCAGGGATCCAAAGGCGAGCTACATATCCTCGCCCTCTGAAAGCTCGGCCCGCCGCCGCAAAGGAGCATTGAACGGACTCTGCAAAAAAAGAAACAACACATCAGTCCACCATACAATAATGCATTCTAATTAAACATGGTAACTACAGACAAGAAAGATGAGTGACTTACAGGGTCGCCGCATCTATACAATCGGTCGATCAATGAAGTGAGACCGTGCCTCTCTGCATATCGAGTCTCAAGGCCGGTCAGATCGCGATTTATAATGGAGTGCTGCAAAGAAAACAAAATGCTAACTGTTAGAAATATGATTGTCAGTATTACAAAGGATATTGTAAAAAAATAAACAAGCAAAACAAAATAAAAACTTACAAAGTCCTCCAAATATGTCATGTGGCTGCCACTCCCAAGATGATGGACCACTCCGGCCTCGAGTCGTGCCCTCGCCGCCTCGCGCTGCTGACTCCAACGTCCTGGAGAATCTGTAGCCTCCTCCCTCAGTCGGTGCCAGTTGTCTGCATCTAACCACTCGGGCTTTGCAGACCCACTCTTGATTGCCTTGCGTGCGTCGGATCATCTGTGTGACATATATGCACACATGCAATCCATCATCCAGCCTAGAAAATCTATCTACTGAGGTTGGAATCAGAAACTCCTCATGCAAGGATGCTACTATATAGTCCTTGCTCCCCTCCAGTATGTTCTTCCAATGATCTAAGACGTTGTGCCAAAAAACTTGTTGGCACAACTCTCTCATGCGAGCTATCACCCTCCTCCCCTCGTCATTCATGATGATGGCTCCTGACCTATCATCGACTAGATATCCATATCCCCCTAGAGTCTGCCTAAGATGGGTTCTCTCCAATCTACGTCCATGCTCCTGGGCATATCTAGGAGACCCCTGTGCATTCGGTGTACCGACCGGGGTAATATCTCTCGGAGTGGCACCCATAGAGTGGCACCCATAGGGGTGCCACCTGTTAAGGACTGAGAAAAAGCTGAAGTAACTGGAGTAGACATCCCCACAGGTGTGACAAATCCCTGAGGTGACACAACTCCAGCTAAACGACGAGATGGAGACACCACGTCCGTGCCTCCACAGCATCCACCTAAGCTTAAGCCACGCTCCCTGGAGAGTGAGGAGTCGCACTTGTATCCTGTGTTGACCGCGGGCTCACTGCATCCGTATCTCTGCAGCATCCCCCTGACCCCAAAGCACTCCCTCCCTCTGGCCCAAGTCTGGAGTGTTGAGCTTGTCTGCTCGAAGCTGAAGTATCTGATCGTGCTGAAGTAGATCTAGCAGAGCACCCTGACGAAGACCGAGATAGCTCCTGATCTTCCATATCTCTGAATCTCGCGATCTGGTCTGGAGACATGCGTGTGAAGATATCCTGTAACTCCACATCGCTCATCCCTCGACTCATCCTGAAAATGTCACCTACACAGACAAAAAATGATGTTAGAATAATCAATTTAAATAATGCAAAGCATAGTAATATAAATCCTAAAAACAAATATCTCACTTAAAATGCATATCTTATGTACCCTTATAAGCAATTGGTCAACGAATTGAGTAAGTGGATGCTCCAAGTATGAAGTATCCTATGGTTCCATATCAATCTCCTGATGCAACTCCCCACCTCATTCTCAAAGAATTATTGGACTCCTGTATTTCCATCATTGTGATTCCGCGTGGACCATTTTCAGCTCGTACCAGCTTGCGGCGTTCATAGATGTTGGAGGTCATCCAAGGAAACCTTCCCTGAGTTCATGATCCTCTGGTTAGAAAGCAGCGTGTCCTTGATATACCATCTTCTTCATGATTCATGACCTTTGGGAGTCTAACTGTGGCCTGCACAATGGACATGCATGATAACCTGAGGTAACCAGACCTCTTCCAACACCACGAACCAATGAATACTTGCTTGAATGAGATAAAATATAGATATTACCAACGATAATGGAGGCCTGTTCACCTAAGCACTCTCCAAATCTTGGAAAGTCATGCATCGTCCACATGAGAATGGCTCGAATATTGGCTGACCGCCGACCATCGCACCTGCTCATATCTTGCATGGTGACCCCCTCCTCCCACAAAATCTTAAGCTCATCGACTAATAAACAAAGATACACGTCTATATTTTTGACTTTGTAGCAGCCGGGGATGAGTAAGCTAAGGATGAGATGTCCTTTCTTCGTAGAAAGCCATGGAGGGATATTATAGTTGACAAGGACTATAGGCCACACACTATAAGAAGTTGAGCATAGACCGAATGGGTTCACGCCATCCATTGCAAGACCGAGCCAAAGATTCCTTGGCTCTTGGGCAAAGCCTGGGAAGGTAGAGTCAATGTGGCTCTATGGCGTGAATCCGCTGATATTTGTTGAACTCCATCCGTGGACCTATTCTGCGCATGCCATGTTGTCAAGATCGCCATGTGCCAGATGTACAAAACATGTGGTTTATGCGAGGGATAAGCAAAAAGTGTCTGAGAACTTTTTGAGGGATGGTTTGCCCTTGCAAGTCCTGTCGATACCTATGAGCACCACACTTTGGACATGTCTCCATAGTCTCATATTCTCCTTGAAACAGTATGCAATCGTTGATACATGCATGGATTATTGTAGTCCATGCCAAGCTTTCGTAAAATATGTCATGCATCATCACGAGACTCAGGCATGGTATTTGAAGGTGGTAATATATGATATTTTAATAACCTGAAAAAAATCATAAACACCTTGAAAAAGCACAAATGTTTTTAATAATAGTGTCGAAAAAAAATCAACGAAGCATATGTACAAGGTACTTGAACAACTCGGTCACACTCGTATCGCTCCCCCCTATTTTTCTTGCACACTTAAGAGTGCAAGCAGTGTCTTCAGGAGAGATACTCGGCACCCATCATATAATGGTATGGATGCTTCCTCTCTAAGCAGATCAGAAGTCTCGACATCCATGGGAATCAATGCATCAATCATTGCCTCCATCTCAGGCTCCAAGATTGTAGGTAGGTTTGGAAGGTTGCCTGTCTCCTCTGGCATTGACGGCATAGATTGGCCTTGCAAGTGGTGGATTGGCTCCTGCACTCCATCCATCGCATGCCTACAAAATCTTCTAATTGGCCGCAAACGGTGCACTCCTCCTTGGACGAGACATCACCTCCCTAGATAGAAAATTTGCCAGCGAGACCCAATCTTATTGTATATGGTATTCAATTAGCTTGCGAGTACAATGCATGATTGATATTAACTTTTCTTACCATTTGCTAAAAATCCACAATTGCTTGATCAATGATCTCAGATTAAAAATTGCCAAATCGTCGTACGTGTTCTATAAACAATCGGCGTTTTCGTCTAATTGCCAGCTTGCATTGAGAGTAAGGACATGGGACACATTGATTAAGATACGCCTCGCGATCTTGAATAACATGACCTTCATCGTTTTCCATTTTGTCTACGTTACAACAAACAATTTGTTTTTGTTATCATTCTTTTTTTTCCTTAGATTGTTATCCTCTCCTTCCATCTCTCTCTTTTTCTACGACTACGACTACGACTACAATAATATCATAGTACCCTAGTATCTAGTACCTAGTACCTAGCATATAGTATCATAGAACACTAGTATTTAGTACCTAGTACTCAGTACCTAGCACATAATATCATAGCATCTTAGTATCTAGCACCTAGTACTCTAGTATCATAGTGCCAAGTACCCAGTACTATGATACTATGTAGCAGGTGCTAGGGTACCTTAAGCATTATGCAGTAGATGTGAGGTTCTATGGTACTAGTTCCTAGAGACTAGGGTAATATCACACCATGTGCTAGGTACTAGGCACTAGGTACTAAAGACAAGGCTACTATGAGAGTGTGTGCTAGATACAGGGCACTAGGTACTAGCTACTAGGGTACTTTGCTACTAGGTAATATGTGCTAGGGTACTAAGTGCTTTGTGCTAAGTAATAGGTAATTGCAACTAGATAATAGGGTACTATGATACTATGTGCTAGGTACTTACGACTAGATACTAGGGTATTATGATACCAATGTAAACACTTGGTAATCGATACTAGGGTACTAGGATACTATGTGCTAGGACCAGATACTTGATAATCAATACTAGGGTACTAGCATACTATGTGCTAAGTACCAAATACTTCAGTACTAAAACGTACTCAATAGTGGGTAGTAGATTTAGGGTTCTATGATACTATGTATTAGGTACTAGGTGCTAAATAATAGGGTACTATGATAGTATGTAATAGGTACAAGGTAGTACATACTAGGGTACTATGATACTATATAATAGATAGTAAATACTTGGCTAGCATGATATTATGCAATAGATAGTAAATACTTCGCTAGCATGATAATATTGAATAGATAGTAAATATTAGGATACCATGATATTATGTAATAGGTAGAAGGTACTAGATATTGTACCCACAATTGTTGTTGTACCCACAAAAAGAGTACACTATGTGGGTACAATAGCACCTGTGGGTACGGTATATGGGTACAAGAGAAATTGTAGGTATAATATGTGGGAACACACATATTATACCTACAATTTGCTAGATAGATAAATAATATCTATCTATCTATGTATGTAGCTATGTTTCTATGTCTCTATCTATCTCTTTATCTATCTATTAATCTATCTATCTATCTACCTATCTATCTATCTATCTAACTAACTAACTAACTATCTATCTACCTATCTATTTTTCTATCTATCTATCTACCTTCATAATACTTGGGTACAATAGCAAATATGGGTAGTAAAGAAGAAGAGAAGTTGTAACACTGACTATTATACCCACATATTGTTACATTTGTCTATTTGGCTTCTCTTCTATTTGTTTTTATTTGTACCTTTTGTACGTAGATTCATACACAAATATAGAGAGGGGCAGGGTGAAATATGATGCTACCCTTGTGCCAACACAAGTGGAAGCTTGTATAATGTAGTTTCTAGGATAATGCATTTGTACCCTTTGTACCTAGATGCATACACAAATATAGAGAGCAGGAGGGTAAAATACGATGGTACCCTTGTGCTGACACAAGTGGAAGCTTGATTCTAGGATACTATGAGGCTATGGGGATGATGCTAAGAGGGTACTATGATGGTATGTGCTAGGTACTTGGACTCATTCTTAGTGAGGTGAATCGAACATCCTATTCTTAGTGAGGTGG